>NW_004444140.1:1098310-1124809 GCF_000243295.1 Trichechus manatus latirostris | reverse complement strand
GCACAGGGAAAAGAGAAGGTAGTGGAATCACATATGACTTTTAAAGCTTCTACTGGGCAATGGCACGTGTCACTGCTCATGTTCCAGTGACGAAATCAAGTCACTTAACCAAGCCTAAAATCAGTGGGAAGTGTACTCTCTCATATGGAGACAAATAGAAGGGAAATTTTAAATATTTAAATATTTTAAATATTTTGAAGGCATAATATTGTCTATTGCAGTGAGAAAGCCAAGTCCAGTATTGGGTGCTTGCTGGCAATTAATACAGCAACTTAGACTTTGAACAGCACAGATATAGGTGGATTGGCCACAGCTAAATCTCAGCCTGTGTTCAGGCTGCTGCTGTTGGTGATGGGTCATGTTCAGAGAAATAAATGACTGACTTAGTGTGAAAAGAAATGCAAGGAAGTATATTCATAATTCATTACTTAACCTATAACTTTTGTTAAGTACCGACTTTTACACCTAGTACATTATCCTAGGCTAAGAGGGATTACTATCGTTTAAAAAAAAAAATCTTTAGTTCACTGGGGAACTCTCAGTCTCCATTAGAGCTCTTCTTTTGTATTCTTCAAATAACACAGTAATAGTAAGCTTCTTAAACAATTCTTTGCACATAAGTAAGTGCTTTTGTTGGTTAAATGAATGTGTCTGTGAGGTTTCACAGGATACATTGTAAGACTTCTATGCGTGGCACAAGGCTTTGTCATTTGGGGGAGTATGTATTTTAAGGACACAAGGAATATAAGCTAAAGAATTGAAAGATATGTATATATCGTCTGTGGAAAATTTCTAGATTATTCTCTACTTGGTTAAGATTTTTAACGTATGTCTAATATATAGGCCAATTTTTGCTTTGTTATATTTCTTTGTACCAGATATTAGATTTTTATTTTAGTTTGACTACCTCAGATTCCTTCATCTATTGCACAGGTAGTGAAAAGCAAACAGTACAATCTGTATAAGAAACAAGAATTGAAGGAGAGAGGTAGACTAAGCAGGAAAGGAGAGAGAGAAAAGAAATAAAGGATGAAATCAAGATGGCAGAGAAAATGAGATTTGATTAAGGTAAAGACACAGTTGTTTCAGGAAACAGCATGTTTAGTGCAAGTTTTTTTTTTTTAATATCCCAAATAATAGCAGCATTTGTCTTAATATACTTTTTTAATCAAGTCTCCGACTTGACAGTGTGCCTTTTTTTGGTCTAATTTAGGTGTATACTCTTGATGTACCAGATGCATTCTATTACTGTTACAGTCCAGACCCTAGTAATGCAAACGGAAAAGATGCCGTTATGGAAACGATGGCTGAGCAGATAGTTACAGTATGTGCCACCCTGGATGAAAACCCTGGAGTAAGATATAAAAGGTAGGACACTAACTAGCATCTGGACATGTTATGTTTTCTATTTGCTGTCCATTATACAGGTAAGTGATGTTGCTGTTATATGTATTGGTTTGCAAAATTTATTTTTCCTTGAAAAATTATGCGCTACATCTAGGAGATTAAAATTTAAGGCTTAAGTTTCAAACTAACGAATAGCCTTTGTTGCTGAATTTCAGAGCTTAAATTTGAGATATTTTTTTCATGAGTTTAAGGAAAGCATGGAGGAAATGTGTCTTTGTCATCATCTAGGGAATACAGTCTTATATTTAATATGTTATCATTAATTTCCACCAAATTTAAATGACCATATTCTCTGGATACCTGTTATAGCATCTAAGCCCAGTGGCCATTCTAAGTAGATCTTTGGGGTTTTTTTGTTTTGTTTTGTTTTAGGAGCTGAAGTTTGGCTTTTATACTATGTGTCTTCATTTGCTTTTTTTTTTTTTTAAGTGAAGTTTATTGAAGGCACATAAATTGTATGTATATGGCTCAGTAAATCATCCCAAAGTGTATACAACCATGTGATCCCACCCAGGTCAAGAAACAGAGCATTAATAGCACCTCAGAGCCCCCCTGTGAATCCCTCTCAGTCATCACCCCCTTTCTTCTCCCCGGAGGTGACCACTGTCCTGACTTTTAGCGGACAGATTAAAGGAGTTAATAGCTGTAAAGCACTCAGAACAGTATATGGCAGTAATAAAAATAGTAATAGCAAATAATACTATACTGCTACTACTACTACTAAGTGTTATTATTCAGTTCTCTTTTAAAAGGTTCTTTAATTTGAATGTTGGCATTTGTCAAGTTAGCTGGCTGAATTGCTTAATTTCAAATTCATGTTTTACTTTGCATTCAAGTTACATTACTCTTAACTTAGCTGTTTTTTTGAAATCCACTGTTAATTACTTAGGAAAAAAATAAAGTAAATTTCCTTAATTCAGATATTACCAAACAAGCTCTTTACTCATACCTCAGAACTAGCAACATTATTTTTCTTATAAATGATAACGCTAATTACATTCTGAACTTCTGTGGAGCTGAGCTAAGAGCTCCTGCTAGATTTCAGTCTCTGCCCAGACTTCTGCTGTTGGTGATTGGTTATATTCAGGGAAACGACCAGACATAACAAATTTATAATTTAACAGCTTACCTATGGGACCTGTTTTGAGTTACTGTTAATAATTAAATAATAATCCAAGCTTTTAAAATTCTGTGAAGTTCTTGTACAAAGTATTCCTTACACATTATGGACTTTAAAGTGTAGTTCTAACATGAAGTAATTTCCTTTTGAAAATATTTTAAAGCAAAATAAAGTTATGAATTACTCTTTATTTTTATAGTTGCCATTTTATTAATTTTTAAGGTATATAACCTAAAGAGTCTTTAATACTGTAAAGCCCTCAGAATGAGACCCTCCATTTTTGAGGTTGGCATGATAGTTGAAGAAGCTTTTCGAAGATTTTTCTTATAGACTTGGAAGTTAATACTAATACCACTGGTCATGAAGTTATAATTTAGAGTAGAAATTTATCATTGTAGTTGATAGTGATACACAAGAGTTTATGCAAGAGACTATATTAGAAAGTTGGCCAAGTGTTAGAGAACAGGTGGAAGGGTTAATTGGTCAACTAATTTAGAGAGTAATTTTGTAATATCTAGAAGAGATGAAAATATACATAACCCTATAACCCAGAAATTGTACTTTTAGATGTAATATACCCTAGAGAAACATGTGCAAAGATATTTGTTTCAGGATTGTTTCTAATAGTACAAAATTTAGGATGACTTAAATGTTCATCAGTAGGGGAATGAATACATAGAATCCAGTATAATCATATGATAGAATACTATATAGGAGCTAAAATGAATAAATTTGATATATATACCAACATGAATAGATCTCAAAAACATGTTAATATACCATTTATGAAAAACTTTAAACTCATCCAATATATGTAAAATACATATTTTATATATATATATATATATATATATATATATATATATATATATGGGGACCCATGTATATTTACATATATAAAACCAAAACCACTGCTGTCAAGTCAATTCCAACTCATAGCGACCGTATAGGACAGAGCAGACTGCACTATAGGGTTTCTAAGGCTGTAGATCTATATGGAAGCAGGCTGCCACATCTTTCTCCCACAGAGTGGCTGGTGGATTTGAACAGTCAACCTTTTAGTTAGCAGATGAGTGCTTAACCACTGCACCACCAGGGCTCCTTAAATTCCAGACATATGGGTATAATAGAATATATATCTTATATATTATTGTCTGAACTTTTCTATGTTTATAAAAATTTTTAGGTTAATATATTTTATGGTTTAATTTTAAAATTTAGCTTTATGATACTGTAACATATTTCCTAAAAAAATGATAACTGTTTGAACATTTTTTTCATTTCTAGCAAACCTTTAGATAATGCCAATAAGCTTGCACAGCTTGTTGAAAAAAAACTTGAAAACTACTACAAAATTGATGAAAAGAGCCAAATAAAGGTACTGTATTAAAGGCAAATCGTCATTATGCATAAAGTCTTATTTCTTTATAAACCAAAGACACTGTTGTTTATTCATTTGTTAATAGTGATTTGGAAATCAGTAACATAGGTGGTAGTGGACATCATAATGGACAGTGTGGTTTAATGGGAGAAAATACAGGTTTTGAAGTTGGCACTGTGTCCAAATCCTGGCTCTGTCATTTAATTCATAGTTACACCAATTTTGGCAAATTGTGTAACTTCTCTGTATCTCAGTTTCCTAATCTACAAAACGGGGATAATAAAAGTATACCTATCTTATCAGGTAGTGAGAGGATTAAGTGGGTTAATACATGTAAAGTTCTTAGAATAATGCTTGCCACTGAGTAAACATTTAGTAAATGTAGGTATTTGTATTATTACTAGCTCCATGACCTTGGACACATTATTTACTGTGAGTTTGTTTTTCCATCTATAAAATGGATTTGATAAAATATCTGCCTTGCTTGGTTGGTGTGAGGATTAAGTGAGGTGACATGTAAGTATGTAAGTGTTTAGCACATATACGAGTTTAATAAGTGGCAGCTGTTGCTATCTCTTATTAAGATGGTATAAAGTGATAGAAGGATAAGATTGGAACCTGGAAAAACACCAGCATTTAGGAATGAGTTAGAGAATGAGGAGACTGAAAGATGTGGTGCCAGAGGGTTAGGAAGCCATGTTACAGTAGGTTAGGAACATAGGCCAGACTTTTGTTACTCTAACTGGGATCTTGGAAGGCATCCTTAAGGAAGAGGCCTTGAGCTTTAAGAATGAATCTAACATAATAGAAGAGGGAGTTTATTGCATGGACAATATGATTCTTTGAGCAGAGGCATAGAAAAAAAGACAAAATTCACCAAAAAAATCAAGTTGGCTGGAATGGACTGTATGAACTTAGATGTAATTTTAGTTTAGAACTTTAAAAGTTACTAGTTTTTTGGTCTGAAGGTCTAGTGAAAGCTCTTATTCTGGTTGTAGTTGTGAAGACAGAACGGCTTGGTGCACATAATAGTCAATGAATGTTTGTTTAATGAAGGAGGAGACGTAGATCAGTATAGTAGTGAATATTCCTTTAGTCCTTCGCCATTTCGATAAGGGAAAAAGGCAGAATTACAAAAAGTAAACTTGTCCTCTCTATTCTTTCTGCCTGGGAAATTTATGGATCCCTCAGGTACTTGATACTTTTTCTTCTTTCAAAGTCCTAGTAAAATGTCACCTCCCTTTTGAAGGCTTTCCTGGCTCTTTAGGCCAAGTGATACTACCTCTCCCATACTGGTACAATCCCTAAGCCCTGGTATAGCACTTATATTACACTATGTTTTTCCTACTCATATGTCTGAAGATTTATAGCTCCAATTTATTCAGAGCTTACTGACTTCCAGACACCATGCTAAATGTTTCATAGTATTATGACATTTGATCTTTACAACAATCCTATCAGGCATAAGTTCTATGATTATATTTCATTTTACAAATAAGGATACTGAGATTACAAATAAGTTAAGCAGCTTGTCCAGAGTCTTACAAGAAAGTGGTCAAGGCTGGACTCAAACCCAGACCTGTCTAATCCCATAGACTGTGCTCTAAACCACTATGCCATACTGTCTCAAAGTTGAGTTAAATGAGTGAAAGGTTAATTAAAAAATATTCTTTTAATCATTACATTGCTATACATAAATAAACAAGAAATGTTTGCCTAATGAGTTGTAATCTCTTATTGCTTTGAATAATAATCCAAAGTTATTACTTTTTAAAATAAAGTATGAAAGATGCTGACTTTAACAATTTTTCCCACCACAATTCATTGTTTAGTGATGAATGCTCTTTGTGAATTAATGATTAACAAGACTTTAATTGTGATTTATCATCTTAGCTGGCACGAATATAATCTTTTTAAATAGGATAATGATTAGAGCACAGACTTTGGAGTGAAGCAGACCTGAGTTAGAATCTACATTTTGCCGCTTACTAACTACGTGATTTGAGTAAATTACTTAATCTCAAGCCTTAACGCCCTCATTTAATCCTGTCTGACAGGGTTACTGTAAGAATAAATGAAATATCTCACTTTGCAATGTCTAGCACAAAGTAAGAGCTTAAGTAGTAGCTTTTACTCATAATTTATATCAGTTTTGGTGTCTATGGAGCTGAATTTACAACAAAATAGATTTAGTGCAAGCCAAATGTTATTTTTTTTTAAGGTATTTTCAAAATATATTATTGAGTATAGCTTCTTAATTTAATTATGGAAGCTTTTAATTATGTAGTCTTGTTTTTTTTTTTTCCCCCACATTGTACCACTCAGATTTTTCTTTTTTAAAAAATAACTTGACATTCTCAAGGTAATTAACCAGGTTTTTGGTGTGGTTTTTGTGGAGAGACGGGACAGAGCTTAGGAGAAATCTCTTGTTTTCTAAGAAATTAAAAATGTGTTCACACAAAGAAATTTAAGTTTCTTAAAATAATTTTCATCTTATTATTTTAGGGTAAAACTCATTCCCAGCTCTTAATAATTGATCGTGGCTTTGATCCTGTGTCCACTGTCCTGCATGAACTGACCTTTCAGGCAATGGCATATGATCTACTACCGATTGAGAATGATACATACAAGCAAGTATAACTTGAAGGGCATATACAAACAGGACAGAATATGAGCGTCTAATAATTTGAGTGGGCACCCAAAGTCTAAAAGCCCTTGTACCTTTTTTATCTGGAAACTTTATCGTTCCCTTGCCCCTATCCTCATCATCTTTAAAACTTGTTCACCTTCTAAGTTAATGAGTAATTTGACTGCTTTGAAGCCTTTTTGGTGTATTTGCTTCCTTAACTACATCCACAACAAAGCTACATTTAAGCAGGTGGATTTTTGACTTTTCACTTATGTTAAGAGTAAATACCAGGCTCACTATTATATTCATTAAAGTGGAAACCATAGTCAGATTGGTTAGGCTGAAATTATTCTGAATCCTGTATCCCAAAGTATCTGTGTATGTGCCTTGTCAATATAATCTATTTAAAAATATTAGAACACTAGAAAACTAAATAGGATGGCTATTGAGAATAGTCACAGCTTTCCCATTTTGGTACTACTATCAACTTAAGTTTGATATAATAAATCATATTTACTTTAAAAGTAGTATCACATAAAAAGCTAATGAAGGAAAAAATAGCTTTTCTGTCAAGGAACCATTTTACTGTATTTTTGTGTATCATTTATGTGCGTGTATGTATATATTGAATACGTATGTTACTTGGCATAATAATCTCTAAATCTAAATGGGAATTTCTCAGCTAAGATTTACTCCTTTCACATAGTAGTAAAAATGAAAATTAAATTGGTGTTTTTTGAAATTTTATGTTTAAATTAATTTAACAGTTTTATTAGATTAAAAAGATCCACACGTTTGTGATAATTCCAATACCTAATATTTTTTCTTAAACCAAGCATTACTAAACTAATTTTGTATTTTCTATTGTATTTTTATTTGCATTCTGGTGAAATCCTGGTTTCTGTGAGTTCTTCTTAATGTTATTTGTGTTAGTGTCAGATGACAGAGAAATCAACATGGGTGATAGTTCTTATACTCATGTCAATATGCACTCATGTAGTTATTTTTCTGATAAAACTTTCAAGTAGTTTATTCAGAATTTTCAGAAAGGATATTATTTACCTCTGTCATCCTTTAGGTCTCTAAACCTGCATTGCTCAAGAGATTTAGAAAGGATTAATAAATTGCAGGACACTAAAGGATTTGGTTGCAGACTATAGATTTCAGACATTTCTGCCTAGTGTTTAAAATATTTATCTGCCTAGGTTTGCAGACAAGCAAAGCAAGCTTTAATTTTTTAAGAGTAAGAGAGAGACTTACTTTAAAAAAACAAATAGCTATACCCCTTTTTTCATGATGCAGAAAAGTCCAGGGATAAGACTAGATGGGATCACATGGCCTCTGGTTTGTGCTTCATCACAATGTTTGATGAAACAGAATACAAAACCGGAAATTCTAAATAGCTAGATTCTGTTCTTCATCTTGGTAACCTCTTTAAATTTCCTCTTAAAATGGGATTGTCATAATCTTTGAATATTGTCAGGCTTGCTGCTCTAATCTTTGTTGATAAATCACCTTGAAGTCAAAGGTATGGTGTAAGTACAAAGTGTCATTTTAAATGACCAGAAGGCTTCCATTCTTAACGTAGTCTTCTAGTTAAGCACACTCATTCTACCTTTGGACTTGTATAATTAAGACCATGCCGGTGAATGGTTTTATGGACCTATAGTCTTTTGGCTCTGGAAGTGATCATATTTATACAGCAGAAGTTTATGCTTTCAGTCCAGAGCTCAGAAAGTGCAATGCAATCCTTATGTTGGCTCAGGAAAATTGACAGTCCCAAGGATAGTTGAACATCCTCGAGCTCCACAAATGGAAGGAGGGTGTCTGCATAAAAAGAGAAGGGAGAAATTACATTTGGAGAAGCAGTCAGAAAAAGCCCCTTCTAGTTTTGAGTAGTTTCATGTCCTCCATGAATTGCTGCTCATTTCAATAGATTCCATTAAAGCTGTCACATTTTTTTATGGTGACATTAGTTTTTGTTATTTCCTTTCCCATTCTTTAAAGGAGAAGTGGTTATCGGGTTGAGGAAGGATATAGAAACAGATGATCTATATTGTTTGTGAATTTCATACCAACTCTGAAATACCTTCAATATTTAATAGGCTATTTTGGGGGTGACATTGCTATTCTTAATGGATGTTTGATAGTTGTGCTGAGGGTTTTAACACATCAAGTTAGTGTTTTAAGCAGTTAAAGTACGTATCATTAGTATATTCAATCTTGTTCTTAAAGCTGATTGTAGTAGGTTAAATTTTGTTTCATTAGATACTATTCTGCTGAACTAAAGCTCTCTAACAATAACAGCTAAACCTACAGTTTAAAAATGCCTTGGTGTAGGCATAACACTGAATTTTAGTTTTGAGTAGGTCTGTATTATCCCCCTAAAATAGTGGATTAAATATGTGTAGTTTTCAGTTTCTTGAGCTATATCTTAAAATGGTTTGTAAAAATATTTCTTCTACTTTTGGAGGAAAAAAATCCCAAAAGTTTTTTTGCTTCTTTCTGTTTGTAGATATAAAACAGATGAGAAAGAAAAGGAGGCAGTCCTTGAGGAAGATGATGACCTCTGGGTCAGAATTCGACATCGGCATATTGCAGTAGTACTAGAGTATGTGAACCTATTTTGACTTTTATTCCATATTTCTTAGGCACTGAATACATAATAGTGCATTTTGTAACCTTAAAATAGTTCTGTAGTAAAGTAGTACACCTTAGAAATTTAAAGAATTCTCTCACAATTTGACAGGGAAATTCCCAAGCTTATGAAAGAAATTTCATCAACAAAGAAAGCAACAGAAGGAAAGGTAAGAGTCTTATTTAACTTTCAAACTAATGATAAAGGGGAATTTTAAAATTTGTTTAAATTTTTATTTTATTTGTTTAACATTTCACCTTGGGAAATTTCTCACATACTCAAAAGAAGAAAAAACAAACTCCCATATACTCCCATATACTCCCATTACCTACTTTGAACAGTAGTATTTTGTCTGTTTTGCTTCATTAGAGTTTATTTAAAAGACAATTAAGCCAGTTTCATCAATGCACTGTTGGTTTTTTTGTGTTAAGGTGTAATTTAAGTAAAGTGCACAAATCTCAAGTGTATATCTGGAAGAATTTTTATGTATGTGTATACCTGTGGAAACACCACCTATATGAAGAAATAGAACATTTCCATTATTCCAGAACGTTCTCTCTTGTCCCTTGCCAGTCAGTACCCTGCCAGAGATAAACTCTATTCTGAGTTCTGTCACCATACATTAATATTCTATGTTCTTGAACTTCATGTAAATGGAATGATATAGCATGTGTTCTTTTTTTGTCTGGCTTCTTTCACTCAGCATTGTATTTTTGAGTACCGTCTGTGTTGCTTATTTCAGTCTTTTCGTTCTTTTTTTATCGATCTATAGTAATACTATTGTATTAAATACTGTTATACTATTGTCATGCCCCTAATGATGCAAGAACCTTATATTAATTTAACTTCATTTACCCGCCTCCTCTTTTGTGCTTTTGTCATGTATTTTACTTTAGTATCTGTTATAAACTAAATATGTTATTTTTACTTTAATAGTTCTGTAAATTTTTATATTACCCATATAGTTATCCATTCTGGTGCTGTTTATTCCTTATTGTTCACTTTTTCCATCTAGGGTGACTGAATTATCTCAGCTTTCTTTTTTGTCTGAGAACATCTTTATTTTACATTTTTTTCCATTTTACATTTTTTGCTAGATTTAGTATTTAAGGTGGGCAGTTTATTTTGATTTTTGTTTTTTTCTTTCAACAGTTTAAAGATTTCAATACTTACCTCCAGGGTACCATCGTTTCTGTTAAAAGGTCAGCTGTCATCTTGTTGTTTCCTTGAAGATAAGGTGTCTTTTTAAGGATTTTATCTTTATCTTTTAATTTTAGCAGGTTGACCATGATATTCCTGACTATGGTGTGATTTTCTTAGTTTTCATCCTTGGGCTTTGCTGAGCTTCTTGAATCTCTAGGTTGATAACTTTCATCAGATTTGTAAAATTCTCAGCCCTTGTTTTTTCTCCTCTTGCTTTTTATCATTCTGTACTCACCTTTTGGACTCGAACTGCATGTATTTTAGATCTTTTGACTATCTTCTACATCTCTTACACTCTGTTCTTTTTATTTTCAGTTTTTTTCCCTCTCTGTGCTTTAACTGGATATTTTCTATTAACCTAACTTTGAGTCGTCTGCTTCTGTGTTCTGTCGTGTCCAGTCTGTTATTTAAACCCCTTTAATGTGTTCAAAATTCTCCCCTTTTTAATGTACGATTCTGAGTTTTGACAAATGCATACTGTCATGTAACCACACCACAGTCAAGATAACAATTCTGTCACCCCAGAAAATTCCCTCATGCCCTTTTTAGACAATCCTGCTATCCAGCCTCCACCTCCTGTTAACCACTGATCTGTTTCCTGTCTCTGTAGTTTTTCCCTTTTCATAATGTCATATTAATGGAATAATACAGTATGACTTTTTCATTTAGCATAATGCACTTAAGATTTATCCATGTTACATGTAATAGTATTTTCATTACTTTTTACTACTGAATAGTATTCCATTGTATAGATGTATCTCAGTTTGTATTCTGTTGACTAGTTGCAAGACATCTGGATTGTTCCAAGTTTTTAGCAGTTATGAACAAAGCAACTATAAACATTCACCTTTTTGTGTAAACAGACATTTCATTCACTTGGGTAAATACCTAGGAATTGGATTGCTGAGTCATATGGTAAATGTATGTTTAACTTCATAAGAAATTACCAGCTTGTTTTCCAAACTGCCTGTACCATTTTACATTCCCACCAGCAATGTATGTGAGTCATTTATTTTATTATTAATTTAAAATATTGTATTTAGTTCTAGGACCTTCATTGGATTTTTTTTTTTTTTAATAAATTCTGATTCTCTGTTGAACTACTCCATGTTTTCATCCGTTTACTCCATCTTTTCCTCTGTCTTCCTTAATATAAGTGTGTTATTTTGAAGTCCTTGTTGGCTAACTCCAACATTTGGAGCATCTTGGGTCTGCTTTTATTGACTGTTTTATCACTTGAGTATTGTTTACTTTTTCCTGTTTCACTGGTCTAGTTATTTTTTATTGTATGCTGGACATCATGGATGATACATTGCAGAGACCCTATGTTCTGTTTCTTTACAAAGAGTATTGCATTTTGTTCTAGCAGGCAATTAACTTTGCTGATGAATGGCCTTGATTCTGTTGAGACTTTGTGTTATGTTTTGTTATGATTTTACCCTTAGAACTAAGGCATAATCCTAGTACTGAATGTAAAGAGTACTCACCCCGTTCTCTCTTCTTGATCTAGGTCAAAATGCCAGTGTTTCTTTAGCACCATGAGACTTTTAAAATCTCTGTCCATTGTTAACCACCTTCCACCCCCACCCCACCCCCCTGCAGTTGTTCTCTGCTTGGCCTTCCAGAGTATTGCCCTGCACACATCCCAGTTAAGATTTAGCCAGGAATCCAAGGGTAACACCTCTGCACATTTTTGGGTTGCGTTGTAGCTGACTCCATCCTTTCTAGTACCTGCCTCCCAAATGTACCTCAGCAGCCTCAAATGCTGACCTTTTCTTCCTCTTCTGTTGCTTTCTACTAGACTCTACTTCCTTCTACTGTGATTTGAAAATGTCCCCAGGAAAAAGGCCAGAGTGATTGCAGATCACCTTTTGTGCTTCCCATTGCACAAGGATCTCAGCCACGAGCTATTTATTATCCATTACCTGGAAACTGTTGTTTTATTTATTTTGTCCAATTGTTTTGCTTATGGCGGGTGTATAGTTTTGATGTTGGCTACTTCATCATGACTAAAACTGGAAACCTCATGAATTTGTTTTCTTAAAAAATTTGTTAAGTGTTCAGTAAACTAACCAGATTTGGTAATATTTAAAACTCCAGGATTTAAAAGTTATAGAATAACTGAACCATACATTTACCTAAAAAAGTTTGCTTTTTCCTAGACGTCACTTAGTGCTCTTTCCCAACTGATGAAAAAGATGCCCCATTTCCGTAAACAGATTACTAAGGTAAGCAATATTGTATGTGAGATGCCTTATTGTTTTTAGTTTATTGGTCCATCCAGCCCTGTAGTCAGACTTAGTAGTGTGTGCCATGGAATACTTGGTGTTAGTTGTCTGCTAAAACCTTACTCTAGGTCTGTGAAAATACCCCAAATATCTAAGCTTCCCAATAATGTTTTCTATATATATCATCTAGATTTATCCAAATCCAACTTATACTTCTTTTATATTTTTGTCTTGAACTGCTAGACAAAATAAGTTTAGTATTTATCCATATCATAAGAAAATTCCACACTGGATTAATGAGTGGTTGTTGTATTACATTTTCCTTTAAATTAATAGTTTTATGTTAGTAGAATTAAGAGCAGGTAAGCTGTGTGGGCAGGTAAACTACTTTTCTGTTGTCCCATTCTTTTTTACAAATCACTGTAAGAATAATCTTTACACATTTTTTATCATGTTTCACCTTAGGCAAGAATCAGTAATATAAATTCATACTTTCTCTGTTAGACGTCCAGTGCCTTACTATTCTTTTCTTAGATTATTTTTCATCACTCACAAACTCAGTAGCAGTTCAACCCTTCCATCTTATTTCTGTTTGTCTATTGATTGTCCCCTGTAGATCATACTAATTCTCACTTTTCTTTTTCTTGAGCTATTTCCCTTGCTTAAATGTAACCTCTCCACCTAACACTTTTTTTAAGGCCACTCAAAAGTTTATATTACCCAGTTGCACAAAAAGAAATTGAAATGTTTTAAATGATTGATTCCTTCTTTTTTTTTCAGCAAGTTGTCCATCTTAATTTAGCAGAAGACTGCATGAGTAAATTCAAAGCTAATATAGAAAAGCTCTGCAAAACTGAACAGGTACGTGCAAAGTCAGAAACACCTATGTTCATAATAGATTTCCAGAATGAAATTTTTGTAAGTTAAAACCTAACTTTTTGTGGGACACAGTGGTTAATTTCACAGAATCACAGAATCTCTCTTGGGGGGGCCCACCTAAGAAGTATTTAATGTATCATTCCCCACGGAACTGTGTGCATGTATACACACAGATTGTACCTCTAAACCCCATGCAATCATGAGACTGCTAGGGTAAGAACTCTGCTATCCAGTCTGATTGGGTCGCACACACAAAGACACTTTACAAAATGTTGCCAATTGAAAGCCATTATTTATAGAAGGTAAACAGTAAACAATAGGAACAGATTACTTATAGAAAGCAAACAGTAAACAACAGGAACAGACTTGAGGTAAATTGGTCTCCTCTACCCCTACAAGCACCTCACTTAGCATCGTAGGAGAGGAACCCGCTTATGTCTAAAAGGGGACCCTCTCACCCTTCCCAAGTTACGCATGTCCATTTCTGTGTCACTGGGCGGGCATACCATGGATAAGGTGTCAGCAGGTGTGTCACCAGCTAGTTCAGGTACAGCATGGCTGTGTTCGTTCTCTCTCTGTCTCTCTCAGTGGCTTTTCTTGGCTGGCTCTAGCTTTCTGTACTTATTTGTCCAGCTCTCAACCACCAGCTTTGGGACAACCCTGGGCCGGTGCCAGGGTTAGGTTGGCATTACAATAGCTCCCAAGGCAAAACTTTTATGGGCAACCCCTGTACAGTGTATGCCAAGGCCTCTGTGGGCCTTCTCTTGGTCCCCTCAGGACAGGCCTCTTCTTGGCCCTCTCTACACAGGCCTTCTCTTGGGCCTTAGTGTTACAACTGTCAGCATAGCTGGGGCATCCGCTGCTGCTAAGGCAGGCCAGCTCGGCCCCCACACTGCTGCTTGCTCTGATCAGGCGTCTGCCGGCATCAGCCCAGACTGCGGCTGCTTCCTCTTCACGAGGCGTCCAGCCACATTGGTGACCTCCTACCCAGAGGTGCCCAGCTCCATTTGCAGTCTCCTGCCCGGAGATGCCCAGCTCCATTGCTGACCTCCTGCCCAGAGGTGGCTAGCTCCACTCTGTGGGCCAACTCTGCCCATTGTCACCATCTTTTCTGTAGGCCAGCTCTCCCACTTCCACCATCCTGACTGCTCTTTCTGTCACTGGGCCCCTTCTGGACCTCTTTTGTGTTATGAGCTCAGTGTTACAGCCCCTGGCCTGTATTACAGTTCTTTTACCGAGGTCTGGAAGTCTCAGGGAACCCTGATGACACAGTTGTTAAAGCATTCAACTGCTAACCAAAAGGCTCGCGGTTCAAACCACCAGCTGCTCCATGGGAGGAAGATGTGGCAGTCTGCTTCTGTAAAGATTACAGCCTTGAAAACCCTGTAGGACAATTCTGCTCTCTCCTATAAGGTCACTATGAGTCAGAATCCACTTTACAGCAGTGGGTTTGGTTTTGGTTTCAGTTAGGTTCTCAGCACAGGGACCCTGAGTCCAAAGGAGGTACTCCTCTCCAGGCTCTTTTTGATCAGGAGGTCCCTAAATAACCTCTGTGAAATTGACCTCTTATATAGGCAGACTCCTTGTCAATTTCAAGGTGTGGCTTTCCTAAAACCAACCAATCCGTTAGGCAGATTGTAAACCGACCAATCCTGTTGGGTGAATTGCAAGTCACTTAAGTGGATAACAAACCTTCCAATCCTTGCAAGCCACTTTGGCTGATAAAAAACTGACCAATCCTTGCAAGGCCACTAATGTGGATAGCAAACTGACCAATTCTTGCAAGCCGCTTGTGTGGATAGCAAACCGACCAATCCTTTGGCAGATTGCAACCCGACCAATCATTTTGGGAGAATTGCAAACCTTGGGTCAGAAAGGCCTCATAAAAGAAACCCATTGCACCATACCCACTCACATTAACAAGCAGCTATACAGAATCATAGTAAGCAGCCCTTCCTTATCTGTGATTATGCATTTCTGGTTGATTTGGGATGATTTAAGTTTTTGAAGTATCATTTGGGGTAACGTTGGCAGAACTTCTCTGGAAACACAATATTTTATGTAGCACCCTTCAGAGCACTGTGTAGGCGCATTTTGCTGTTTTTAAATACACCTGCTGCTCACTTACCAACTATCTCGTTATCCAACATTTTGCATTGATGACAATAGTAAAAAATCTACTATCAGACTGTTTGGTGCATTAACAAGGTGGCAGGCATGGAGGCAACAGCTCTGGAGCATCCCCTTCCTTGAGGAGGGCCTCGGGAAACTGGGCCGTGCTGCCCCGCGCCCTCTGCTTCCTCTTGCCTGTGGGGGTGCCCGTCCAGCTGCCGTGCAAGGCCAGCCTCCTGCATGACCACAGCCTCCAGACACACGCGCAGGCAGCACGGAGCCAGTGGGCGCCTGTTCTGCATTCCCAGCTCCTTTGCAGCCTGAGGCTCTGCAGCTCAGAATTGCAGTGGGGTGGGAAGGGAGGAAAGAAAGAGGCATCGGAGAGGGTGTTCGGAAGAAATGTGTGTGAGTTTAATGACATCCCAAAGTGAGCTGAACTGGGCCTGAAGCCTCTGCCTCAGTGGGGTCCGGTGTGTGACCAGGCTCCCAGCACTCTAGTAGAGGGCAGAGCAGGCTTCAGGATTGTGAACACAGGGATTTTAGAGGTGGGAGTGGAGCTCTAGAGGCAGCTCTGCAAGGGAAGCTCTGGCCTAGCATAGGAGGAAGGTAAAGTAGTTAAGCTGTGGGCCCTCCAGCCACATTGCCCGACTTTATCCAGCTTTGTCTCCTCCAAGCCTCCTTCTCTGCAGAGGAATAATCCATAACTGGACTCGTCACAGTGATGAGTACATCAGGAAATCTTAACTATTATTTCCTATGATCATAGTTTCTAAATGAAAAAATTGGACAGATGGATATTCTGAAAACAAAATAAAAAAATCCACTTTCACATAACAACCTGGTCTTTGGAAACTAACCATGTGGATAAGTGAGTGAGTGTAATGCCTCAACTGTTCAGATCAGTACTGGTTACTGGAAATAATAATGCAAGACACATGTAATTTTAAATTTTTGGGTAGTCACATTAAAAACATAAAAGGAAATAAGTGAGGTTGATTGTAATATCTTATTCCCAGTACACCTAAAATGTTATCATTTCAACACGTAGTCAATATAAAAATTATTAATGATATATCTTACATTCTTTTTTCAATACTAAGTTTTCAAAATCTTACATTTACACTTACTTATAAACCCATTGCCATCAAGTCGATTCCAACTCATAGCGACCCTGTTGGACAGAGTAGAACTTCCCCTTAGGGTTTCCAAGACTGTAATCTTTATGGAAGCAGACTGCCATATCTTTTCTCCTGCGGAGCGGCTGATGGGTTCAAACCACCAACCTTTTGGTTAGCAGCCGAATACTTAACCACTGCACCACCAGGGCTCCTTATTTATACTTATATTACATCTTAATTCAGACTAGCCACATTTCAAGTGCTTAGTAGCCACAAGTGCCTAATGGCTACCGTATTGGATAGCACAAGTTTAATGATTTTCTTCTTTTCTGATTTATTTTTTACATTTTGCATTTTTTACAATCAGTAGTTTATAAATGATTTTCCTGTGAAATGTCATTAGTGTTCCATTAAAGTTTGACAAGATTTAATAATAGACACTCTTAACTTAAAAATTAAGTTGGATTAAAGACCACTGACTACATTTTATTTTCATGAAGGACCTGGCACTTGGAACTGATGCTGAAGGACAGAAGGTGAAAGATTCTATGCGAGTACTCCTTCCAGTTCTACTCAACAAAAATCATGATAATTATGACAAAATAAGAGCAATTCTACTTTATATCTTCAGTATTAATGGTAATGGAGATTTTATTTATTTTTGTGAATGTATTAAAATACCCAGCTCTAAAATAACTTTTAAATAAGTGGTTTACTTTGCTCACCAGACAATCTTAGAAAATTCAAAGGTAGTAGCTGAAGTTGGTTGAGATGAATAAAAAGAAAAATATGAAATTGGGAGAAGATTGAAAGAGATATAATTTGTTTACTTTTTATTTAAAAGCTTTATTTGTGGGTACCATCTAACACCTAAAAATGATTACAGTAGCAGTTATGGGATTGTGCACTCACATTTTTACTTACCTAAGGAACGACGGAAGAAAATTTGGACAGGTTGGTCCAGAATGTAAAGATAGAAAATGAGAGTGACATGATTCGTAACTGGAGTTACCTTGGTGTTCCCATTGTCCCCCAGGTAAGAAATCTTGTATTCTGTACATGCTTATATACATGTTAATATGCATGTGTGATGGTTTGCATTAAATATGTTTTGTTATGTGGTAATCCATGTGGACAGTCTTCTTAATGTCACTCTATAGATTTTGGTTGTTAAGTAAAATGTTGTTTTCTTTTCCATATGTCAGTAATTTGGACGTATATGCTTTTCTAGTGAATTAATATTTTACAGCTTCTATTGCTATCTGCTATTTATGCTTTTCTCTTTATGATTCATTTATAGCAATTATCAGATTTTAGTTATACATTTAACCTTTAACTATAATACAGCACAGAGAATAACTGTATGTTCTCTTGCTTAACAAAACTTAGATTCAAAGTCAAATTTTGAAAGGACTCTATTTAGAATCTCACTCTTTCCCATCAAGTTTTATAGTATTTTGAGTAAACCTATTTTTTGATACTATTATGAATTTTAGCATTAAAGCACAAGATGCTGTTTGGTGAAGTTATATGACCAAACTATTCTGGGTTTTTGTTTTAAGTAGGCAGTTTCACTCTTTGTTTTTTGTCAAATACAACATAGTATATGCTGTAAATTACATATCTTTGTTAGAAAACATAATAAGAGAATATCACTGAATAAAATAACTGGTTTTTAAGTTTATCCTCTCATTATATTAGTCTCAACAGGTAAGACCACCAAGAAAGGATCGATCTGCAGAAGAAACTTTTCAGCTTTCTCGATGGACACCTTTTATCAAAGATATTATGGAGGTAAAGATCTTTAAATGTTTACTTCTACCCCAAGTGCCCACTGGGGAGTATTTTTTACCTTTTATGTTTGTTTCTCAATAAGAACATATCTTCTGGGCAGGAATTTTCTGCAGTGTTAGGAGGACTCATCAAAAAAGGCTGTATCTGGGGTCAAGGAAAGAGAGGAAACTCTTGAAGATTCTTTTCTTGAAGACCTAAAACAAACTCACACCACTTACTGCCTAAAAATACATAGATAGATAGGTAAAAACACTGTTTTATGAAAAAAGAACTATTAATTTTAAATTACTATATGTAGCATAAACAAAAGTTTATTGAAAGTTCAACAGATAACATTTTTATATGTACCACTGTTAGAAATTGTTAGATTCCAATATTCTTGGAAACGTATTTATGATTAGAATGTAAACTTGACTATAGTGTTGCCATTAGATCGACAGATAGTTGATACTTAGCACTATTGCTTTTAGAAAACAATACTCAGTTTTAGGAAATGGGATTAATAATGATCTCACACTGTTTCACCTTAAAGATAGCAGTAAACTTCAGTTTAGAAAATGAACTAATAAAAATTACATTATGAGTTCAACAAAATCATGACACTGATTCTTCAGTCAAAATCATAGTTTTGTTTATTTCAGTTTTCTTTAACTTAAACCTCAGTTTCTGCTTTGTTTTGGGAGCTAATTGAGTACAATTTATTACTATGATTTTTCTTTGCTTTGCTTGGCTAGATTTATATCATTCACACATGCTTAATCAAAGATTAAAAAATCTGAAGAATTTAGAGTGTGTTTTCCACAACCTTTCCTTTCCCACATTAAGGATGTAGAACTAAGAAGTTTTTCTTGGCTAGTGTTTCTAAATAAGAATTGACTTTCTTGAACCCTTTAACAAAGATTTGCATGCTAAATTCAGAAAATCTACGTTTGGCTCAGTGGCAATCTTAGGACTTCAGAATTTCTCTTAAATTTTGTGTCTCACTGAAATATTCTTTGTCATTTGTTAATACTATTTGTTAATGCCATTTATACCACCATGCTATAAAGCATGGTCTCCAGATATTTTAAATTATGCACACTTAACAGTGAAAATGGGAGCATGAACCAATTGACTCGATGGCACACAACAACATACGAATAAAACATACATACTATATGTATACAGCATAGTCATACACATAAATACATCATAAAATGTAAAATTTATAAAGAAAAATTTTAAAGATGAAAAAGAAAATTTCCCATGCCCCTTAGATTGTCTTAAGTACTGCCAGGCCAGGTGTGTACATTCTATTTTAGAGCCCACTGCTTTGAAAAGCCAAGGCCTGGACTCTGGTCACCTAAGAGTTATATCAGGAGTAGGATGGTATTTAGAAATCCCAACCACTTTGGAGGTAGGGAAGACCTGATGATGTGCCTGGAATCCTCACACCAGTGTGGTGGCCCACCAAATGAAGAAAAGTAGGTATATAATAAATATTGGTTTAGTAAGTAAATGATTGCATTAAATTTTGAAGCAAGTAAGATTCGTGAGTTGAAAAATGAGGGCTAATCTTACTTTGTTAAACATTTATATATCCTTATATTCCCTATAATCCAGTTTGTCGTAGTCTGGGGGCTTGTGTGTTGCTGTGATGCTGGAAGCTATGCCACCGGTATTAAAATACCAGCAGAGTCACACAGGGTGGACAGGTTTCAGCTGAGCTTCCAGACTAAGACAGACTAGAAAAAAGGACCCAGTGGTCTACTTCTGAAAAGAATTAGCTAGTGAAAACCTTATGAATAGCAATGGAACATTGTCTGATATAGTGCTGGAAGATGAGCCTCTCAGGTTGGAAGGCACTCAAAGTGCAACCAGAAAAGAGCTGCTTCCTCAAAGTAGAGTCGACCTTAATGACATGGATGGAGTCAAGTTTCGGGACCTTCATTTGCTGATGTGGCGTGACTCAAAATAAGAAGAAACAGCTGCAAACATCCATTAATAATCGGAACCTGGAATGCATGAAGTATGAATCTAAGAAAATTGGAAATTGTCAAAAATGAAATGGAACGCATAAAGATCAATATCCTAGGCATTAGTTAGCTGAAATGAACTGGTATTGGTCATTTTGAATCAGACGATCATATGGTCTACTATGCCAGGAATGACAACTTGAAGAGGAATGGTGTTGCATTCATCGTCAAAAAGAACATTTCAAGATCTATACTGAAGTACAGCACTGTCAGTGATAGGATAATATCCATACGCCTACAAGGAAGACCAGTTAATACTACTATTATTCAAATTTACGTACCAACCACTAAGGCCAAAGATGAAGAAATTGAAGCTTTTTACCAACTTCTGCAGTCTGAAATGTATTGAACATGCAATCAGGATGCACTGATAACTACTGGTGATTGGAATGCGAAAGTTGGAGACGAAGGATCGGTAGTTGGAAAATATGGCCTTAGTGATAAAAATGATACCAGAGATCACATGATTGAATTTTGCAAGACCAACAACTTCATTGCAAATACCTTTTTTCACCAACATAAATAGCAACTGTACACATGGACCTTGCCAGATGGAATACACAGGAATCAAATCAGCTACATCTGTGGAGAGAGATGATGGAAAAGCTCAGTATCATCAGTCAGAACAAGGCCAGGGGCCGACTGCGGATCAGACCATCAGTTACTCATATGCAAGTTCAGACAAGTCCACGAGAGCCAAAGTATGACCTTGAGTATATCCCACCTGAATTTAGAAACCATCTCAAGAATAGATTTGACATGTTGAACGCTAATGACCAAAGACCAGACGAGTTGTGGAATGACATCAAGGACAGCATACATGAAGAAAGCAAGAGATCATTAAAAAGACAGGAGAGAAAGAAAAGACCTAAATGGATGTCAGAAGAGACTCTGAAACTTGCTCTTGAACGTCTAGTAGCTAAAGCAAAAGGAAAAAATGATGAAGTAAAAGAGCTGAACAGAAGATTTCAGAGGGCGGCTCGAGAAGACAAAGTAAAATATTATGATGACATGTGCAAAGACCTGGAGATAGAAAACCAAAAGGGAAGAACACGCTTAACATTTCTCAAGCTGAAAGAATTGAAGAAAAAATTCAAGCCTCGAGTTGCAATACTGAAGGATTCTACAGGAAAAATTATTAAACGACACAGGAAGCATCAAAAGAAGATGGAAGGAATACACAGAATTACTGTACCAAAAAGAATTGGTCGACGTTCAACCATTTCAGGAGATAACATATGATCGGGAACTGGTGGTACTGAAGGAAGAAGTCCAAGCTGCACTGAAGGCATTGGCAAAAAACAAGCCTCCAGGAGTTGATGGAATACCAATTGAGATGTTTGAACAAACAGATGCAGCACTGGAAGTGCTCGCTCATCTATGCCAAGAAATTTGGAAGACAGCTACCTGGCCAGCCAACTGGAAGAGATCCATATTTATGCCTATTCCCAAGAAAGGTGATCCAACCGAATGCGGAAATTACCAATGTCATTAATGTCACATATATGCAAAATTTTGCTGAAGATCATACAAAAGCAGCTGCAGCAGTGTATCGACAGGGAACTGCCAGAGATTCAAGCTGGGTTTAGAAGAGGACGTGGAACCAGGGATATCATTGTTGATGTCAGATGGATCCTGGCTGATTGCAGAGGATACCAGAAAGATGTTTACCTGTATTTTATTGACTATGCTAGGAAATTCAGCTGTGTGGATCATAACAAATTATGGATAACATTGTAGAGAATGGGAATTCTGGAACACTTAATTGTGCTCTTGAAGAATCTGAACATGAATCAAGAGGCAGTCTGTCGAACAGAACAAGGGAACACTGCATGGTTTAAAGTCAGGAAAGGTGTGCGTCAGGGTTGTATCCTTTCACCATACCTATTCAGTCTGTGTACTGAGCAAGTAATCTGAGAATCTGGACTATGTAAAGAAGAACGGGGCATCAAGATTAGAGGAAGACTCATTAACAACCTGCGTTATGCAGATAACACAACCTTGCTTGCTGAAAATGAAGAGGACTTGAAGCACTTACTGATGAAGATCAAAGACCACAGCCTTCAGTATGGATTACACCTCACCATAACGAGAACAAAATTCCTCACAACTGGACCAATAAGCAACATTATGATGAATGGAGAAAAGATTGAAGTTATGAATGATTTCATCTTACTTGGATCCGCAATCAACACCCATGGAAGTAGCAGTCAAGAAATGAAAAGACACATTGCATTGGGCAAATCTGCTGCAAAAGACCTCTGTAAAGTGTTGAAAAGCAAAAGTTGTCACCTTGAGGACTAAGGTACACCTGACCCAAGCCGTGGTGTTTTCAGTCGCCTCATTATGCATGCAAAAGCTGGAGAATGAATAAGGATGACCGAAGAAGAATTGATACCTTTGAATTGTAGTGTTGGTGAAGAATATTGACTATACCATGGACTGCCAAAAGAATGAATAAATCTGTCTTGGAAGAAGTACAACCAGAATGCTCTTTAGAAGGAAGGATGGCAAGGCTACATCTCATATACTTTGGACGTGTTATCAGAAGGGATCAGTCCCTGGAGAAGGACATCATGCTTGGTAAAGTTGAGGGTCAGTGAAAAAGAGGAAGACCCTCAATGAGATGGATTGACACAGTGGCTGCAACAGTGGGCTCAAGCATGACAGCAATTGTGAGAATGGCACAGGACTAGGCAGTGTTTCATTCTGTTGTACATAGGGACGCTGTGAGTTGGAACCAACTGGACAGCACCTAACAACAACAACAGCATATTCCCTAATGGCAAGTAGAAGTTTTGACCTGTTCACAAAACAGAAAAAATGTCCTAGAATTCACAACATTTTCTTGACGATGTTAACTCTTTTTCTTCCCTAGGATGCCATTGATAACAGATTAGATTCAAGAGAATGGCCTTACTGTTCCCAGTGTCCAGCAGTATGGAATGGCTCTGGAGCTGTGAGGTAAAAGCTATAAATGAAATCCGTGAAATTTTCAGTATAATATTGCAAACTAATTACTGGTATGTGTTGCTTAACGTCGGTTAGGTCAACGTGCAACCACATGTACATCCGTGGTCCCATAAGGTTATAATAGAGTTCAGAAATCCTGGTAGGAGAATAGGATGTAACAGATGTACTTTGCTAAATACGGAGATCCAGTCTGTCTATCTCACTAGCTTGCCGGGTCTCGAGTCCACCCTAGCCCTGGGACAGCATGGGGAGGGGGCCTCAGTGCCCATCCACATCTGTCTGTCTCACCGTGCTCACCTCAGGCAAGGACCACGCAGGCACAAGTGGAGCCATCAAGGGGGATGCCCCACAGGGCCTGGGCACCCTGCACATCACACCCGGGCCCAAGGCTGCAGCTCTTCCTGATGACTGTCGAGTGGTCCAGTCTATGGCAGTGGCGGGAGGAGGAGGTGGAGCTGGAAGAGTTTAAAGCCCATCAGGTGGGGTGGGGAAAGCTGGCAGGAAGGAAGGAAGGAAGGGAAGGGAGGCAGCTGGCTGGGCAGTGCGTGTGCTGCAGTGGGCGGGCAGGGGCCGGAGGCAGATCTCAGAGACCAGGCAGCGACCATGCAGGAACAGCAGTGGCGGAGCCAAAGTTTTTCATGAAGTCCCTCAGCGAGGTAGTGCGGGTCTGTCCTCCACGCCTGTCTCGTGTATATAATATGGTGCTCGCACAATGTCCAAAGTACATGATGACCTATTTCACAGAATGTATCGTGAACGTTAAGAGACGCATATCTGTATTGAAATGGAACCACAGGTCCTCTTACATTTGGTAACTCTCTTGAAGCATATAATCATTTAAGAGACAGTTTTTCTTTAACTGTAACCTGTTTTAAATGAGTCTTGATAAGCAATATAAAGGCATAATTACAAAAAATATTTTCATGTAACTAAATCACAGATATCCCACTCCCCCCTTTTTTTCTCTATGTAGCATAGGGCTTAATTATTGTTGATAACTTTTTTGGTGATGAAATGTTTGAAACATAAAGATATAGAGAATATTTTATACATACCCTTATACTCAGTGCCCAGCTTAACAAATACATTATTAATACAATTCAAGCTTCCTGTGTATCCCTCCCTGATTTTATTATTTTCCCTTTCTTCCCTATCTTGAATTTGGTGTTTATCATTTACTTATATGACTTTGTTCTTTTTTTTTTTTTTTTAACATATTTTTGTATTCTAAACAATGTATAGAGTTGTGTTTTGCAAGATTTTTCTCTTTATCTTCTTGGCTTTAGCAGTTTAACTATGGTATGTTTAGAAGTAGTTCTTTTTGTGTTTATTCTATTTAGGGTTTGTTGAGTTTCTTGGATCTGTAAGTTGATTGTTTTCATCAAATTTGGGAAGTTTTTGGCCATTAATTTTTCCAAATTTTTTTCCTGCTCCTTTCTCTTCCTCTCTGTCTGGAACTCCTATTACACAAATGTTGGAAGATTTGAGATTGTCCCACAGGTCACTGAAGTTCCATTTACTTTAATCTTTTCTTTCTCTGTTCTTCATATTTGATAGTATCTATCAATCTGTGTTCAAGTTCACTGAACTTGTACCCTCAAATCTGCTGTTGAGTCCATCTAGTGAATTTTTCATTTTAGTTATTGTACTTCTCACATTTACAATTTCAATTCAGTTCTTTTTTCATTGTCTCCATTTCTGTGTTTAGGTTCCCTACTAGTTGACTCATTAGTGTATTTTTCTTTAATTCTTTGAACATATTTATAATAGGTGCTTTGAAGTCTTTGTTAAATCCATCATCTGGGTCTACTCAGAGTCAGTTTCTTTTTTCTACTCAGAGTCAGTTTCTTTGATTGAAAACTGGACCTTTTAGATACTGCAGTATAGCAATGGTGGATTTTTGTTTGTTTTAATAACTTGAATGGGCTTAAACTGTTTGTGGAATCTTTCTCCTCTGCAGCTTGTAGCCACTCATGTCTTTACTGAGTTTTTTATTTTTATTTTTTAGCTTGGCTCCCTAGTGGTTACCACTGTATCTATATAGTTTAGAGATCAGACAATTAGTTATCTGGGCAGAGATGTGCTTAGATACCTCAAGCCTATAAGGCTTCCATCCTCTGCTGATCAAGCTGAGTGAGGGATACATTCCAGGTTAGCAGCCAGTTCTCAAGTCTCCCTTTTCTTTCATTTTTACCCTGTCCTTTCTCAGGTTTCCCCCATATATACATTTTAGCAGTCAGCCAAGTAACTTGTCTGCTTTCTTACTTCCAGGGTTTCCCTATTAAATTCTGACTGATTTGCCAGAGTCAAATCTGGACCTTAGACTGCCAAAGCTGTAGGTTTTCCCCATCCATTCTGAGCCAAGTTCATCATTTTTAACCAGCAAACCCACAGATTTTCACACTCCCCATGCTACCTACCTCAAATCAAATATTCCACCTCTGGGAGTACAGCACAGCCAGCCTTCGGTCAGCAAAGCTATAGTTTTTGCCAACTGAGCTGGGGGATGATGGGTACTGCTCCAGACTGGAAGGCCACATACTTACCACCACCATTCTTACCTGATATTCTTTTTTTTTTTTTTTAATTGTACTTTAAATGAAGGTTTACAGAACAAATAGTTTCTCATTAAACAGTTCGTACACATATTGTTTTGTGACAATGGTTAACAACCCCATGACATGTCAACACTGTCCCTTCTCAACCTTGGGTTCCCTATCACCAGCTTTCCTGTCCACTCCTGCCTTCTAGTCGTTGTCCCTGGACTGCTGTGCCCCATTAGTCTTGTTTTGTTTATGGGGCTCTCTAATCTGACTGAGCGGTGAACCTTAGGAGTGACTTCATTACTGAGCTAAAAGGATGTCATACTCTCAGGGTTTCTCCAATCTCTGTCAGGCTAGTAGGTCTGGTCTTTTTTTGTGAGTTAGAATTTTGTTCTACATTTTTCTCCAGCTCTGTCCAGGACCCTCTGTTGTGATCCTGGTCAGAGCAGTCAGTGGTGG
>NW_004444140.1:1074822-1097662 GCF_000243295.1 Trichechus manatus latirostris | reverse complement strand
GTCTGTTCATTTCCTTTGCCCATTTTTTAATTGGATTATTTGTCTTTTTGTTGTAGAGGTGTTGGATTTTCTTGTAGATTTTAGGGATTAGACCTTTGTATGACTTGTAATGTCCAAAAATTTTTTCCCAGTCTGTAGGTTCTCTTTTTACCCTTTTGGTGAAGTCTTTTGATGAGCATAAGTGTTTAATTGTTAGAAGATCCCAGTTATCTGGCTTATCTTCTGGAGTTTGTTTGTTGTTGGTTATGGTTTGTATCCTGTTAATGATGGGCCTCTAGCATTGATCCAATTTTTTCTTCTAAGAACTTTATAATTTTTGGCTTTATATTTAGGTCTTTGATCCATTTTGAATTAGTTTTTGTATATGGTGTGAGGTATGCTTGTTTCAGTTTTTTGCAGATGGATGTCCAGTTTTGCCAGCACCATTTGTTTAAAAAGACTGTCTTTTCCCCATTTGATGGACTTTAGGCTCTTGTCGAAGATCAGGTGACCTTAGGTGGCTAGATTTACATCTGGGTTCTCAATTCTATTCCTTTGGTCAGTGTATCTGTTGTTGTACCAGTACCAGGCTGTTTTGACTACTGTAGCTGTATAGTAGGTTCTGAGGTCTAGTAGTGTGAGTCCTCCTACTTGATTATTCTTCAGTAGTGCTTTACCTATCTGAGGCTTCTTCCTTTTCCATATAAAGCTAATGATTATTTTTTCCATCTCTTTAAAGAATGTTGTTGGTATTTGGATTGAGATTCCATTGTATTTGTAAGCGAGCAGAAAAAAGCAACACTGGCAGCCAGCAAATGGCACTTAGGGAGTCGGCCAGTGTGGACAGGTGGAACCCAGGTGGCACCAGGGTGAAGCCCATGCTTCCTAGCCAAGAGACTGTGGCCATAGGAAGCAGAGGAGGCCGAGTGTGGGTGAAGAAGTGTGGGAAAGTGTATATCGCTGGTTACCAGGTGTTCTGTCTCCTGCTGGAAGCTGTGAAGCTGCTTTCTCGTACCCCCTGTTCGCCAGTCTCCGATAGGAGTCCAAGATGGCGGATCCATGCTGCGTTAGCTGATAGGGGACCTCTGCATGTATCTCTCCTTGCTCTCTGATCTCTTTCAGTTTCTTACTCCATTCAGTGCTTGACTAAGTTCTTTATCTCTTCATTTGATGCTGTAGCATTTCAGGATTGACAAGTGTCTCTGTTTGACTTAGTTTTTTGGATTTTGCTGTGGAGGGACGGCGTGGTGCTTCTGTCTATAGTGCCATATTGCCCAGAAGTGGGATTACCTGATATTCTAATATATACAAGAGTAAATGCTTCTCAATTCATTGTCGGACTGTGGTCCATTTCCAGTGACCTGAAATGGTTGTTTTTGACAAATTTCATCCAGGTTTATGCTTGTTTTCTTGGAGAAGAATCACCTAACTACCTTATTCCACCAATAGCACAAGTCTTCTCTAGAGTTGTGTTTTTAAACTTAAGTATACATGGTGTCGTATTGTACGTATCCTTCTGCATGTTGCCTTTTTTTTTTTCCCCTCTGCATTATATTTGTGAAATGTATCCCAAGTTGATACATAAAACTATATTCATTAATTTTCACTGCTGGTTGGTGTATAGTTATATGAGTATCACAATTTATTTGTCCATTTTCTGCATAATAGAAATTTAGATTGTGTCAAAATGGCACCATTATGAATCATAGGCCATGAGTATTCTTATATATTTATATATATTTGTGTGTTTCTCTAAGGTCCTTCTCTTGGACTAAGAACTTATTCTTTAGGTTTGTTTTATTTTTTTTCTTTTCTACTAGTTTGGAAGTTATGTATTCTATTTTTATTCCTATAGCAGTTGTCCTTAGAATTTTAATACACATAATTAATGCAACAAAGTCTAAGGTTAATTAGTATCTCTGCCGTTTTCTTGAGCAATACAAGAATCTTAGAACAATTAAATTCAAACCATACCCCCTTAAATATTATTTTGATACTTTGTTTTTGTTTACTTTGTGTTTTTACTCACCAGATTAATAATCAGCGTTGTTATTTACTTGTGTCTGTATATTTACCAATTACATGCTCACCACTCATTCTTACATCCCCTTCTTTGTGCGCTCAGTTACCTCCTTTCTGAAGTATTTCCTTCAGAAGTTCCTTCAGTGAGAGTCTCTTGGTGGTAAAGTCTTTGGTTTTGTTTGTCTGAAAATACTTCATTTTGTCCTTGTTGTTACATGATAATTTTAGCTAGGTATGACTTTCTAGGTTCACAGTTATTTTCACTCAGCAGTTTGAGGTGCTATCCTGATTTTTCTAAGGTTCTATTTTAGCTTTTGGAAAGCTGCAGGTGTGTGCACATGCATGCATGCTTTTTTTGTGTGTGTATATGTGTGTGTTTGTAGGTAATTTGCCTTTTCTCTCTGATTGCTTTTAGTCTTTGATGTTCTGTGCATTCCCTATGCTATGTCCATGTAAGGATTTACTTCTGTTTCTTTTCCTTGGAATTCATTTTATTTCCTGAATCTGAGTATTCATCTCTTTCAAAAATTCTTCAGATATTGCCATTTCTGAGTCTTTTGTTAGAATTTTTTATTCTATCTTCAGTGTCCCTTAATCTCTCAAGTTTTTGTTTCTTTGACTTTTTGTGTTTTATTCTGGAAAATTTTCTTCAGATTTAGTTTTCAACTTTTTCTCATTTAAACGTGTGTCTAATCTGCTTTGTAAGCTATTTTTAGAGTTTTTAATTTCAGTGCCTTTATTTTCCATTTTAGAAGTTCTTGTTTCTTTTTGAATATGCTTGGATTTTTTTGTTATTTTTTATTTTGTCATGTTTTCTGCCCTACCTTGTTACCCTTGATCATTTTAAACATAATTTATAATGTGTATCTAATAATTTCAATAGCTGACATTCTTTGCAATTCTGCTTTTTTTTGGACATTCTGAAATTCTACTGCTTTTTATTTCTGCAGACTCTCATGATTGCTTATTTCCTCATGTGTTCCATATTTTTGGATTCTAAACTCATTTCAGTAGCTAAGGGTTGAGAGTAGTTCCCTTCAGAGAGGTTTTGCATTTGCTTCTGCCAGGCCTAGAGATTGGTTTTTTTTGTTTTTTGTTTTTGGTTTTTTAATTGGACTTTAGGTGAAGGTTTACAGAACAAATAGTTTTTCATTAAACAGTCAGTACATATATTGTTTTATGACATTGGTTAACAACCCCACAACATGTCAACACTCTCCCTTCTCGACGTTTTTTTTTTTTTTTTGGTGAAAATAGCCAAAGATACACCATTTCAAAAATTTCTACATGCACAATTTAGTGACATCCATTACATTCTTCCAGTTGAGATTGTGTTTTTTTCATGTGTTGATTTCTCAGCTTGGGGTTTCTGAGACCATGAACGTAGTGTAAATGAAAACCCAAAACTCTCATGAGGGCAAGCAAGCCTGTGGCTCAGAATTATTAGGGGAGAAGCTTCTTTGTCATTTTTTCCATGGCTCTGAGTGTCTTGACCTTATGTGGAGGTATCAGTTCCCAATTCCTACCTTGCACAATACCCAAGGCTTTGTCTTCTTTGCTTATATATGTGAAACGCCCAAGCCCTTTGTTTACTAAGATTAGAAAACACTCCACAAGGCAGCCAAAGTCTCAGCGCAGCTTTCTACTCTAGATGTTAGCTTCCTTTTTATTGTTGGTGCTTGGAGATTTCTCTACTTGCTTACCTTCAGTTGTGCTTTTAACCCTTTCAGGACTGGCAGTATATATAGCTACCAGTTACTTTTTGTAATGCTGGGGTTCGTTGGGAAGCTGCTGTCCCTATGCTGCTCGCAGGTGGGGACCTGTATAACTATTGAAACAGAAGAAACAGGCGTATGCCACAAATTACTATTTTTACATGGTATTGTTTGAAGTGTCTGAATTTTTGGTAAGAAAAGTAGAAATTTTGCAAATTTGTACATGGCACACATATGTACTAGTGTGCGATGGTGGGACTCTGGGGTAGAATTAGTGGTACAACATATGTGCCACTAAGCACTAGGGGTAGGCTTGTGGGAGGGAGCAAGAAAAAAAAAATTCATACTACCTGCCAAAAATTCAGACACACTCAGTGATTCAGCATGCTTCCATTAATGAAAACACATGTGTCAACAAAAAATTCGAAGTAGAAAATAACTGAGTATTATTTTAACCATTATTTCTAAGTGTTTTTAAAGGGAGATTTTTCAGATCTAGGGATGTAATCATTATTTTTGTATCTCTCAGAGTGAATAAAATTGCTATTCAGAAGTTTAAAAATTATTGGAATTTTATAATTGTTTTTTAGCAATCTTATCTCCTTACCTTTGCTTTCTTACTCTATTTCTCTGTCTTTTGAAAAAATGTTTAAAACCAAAGTTGCATTTTTAGTGTGTCTTTCACTTGTTTTGTATGGGAACAAGAGGATATCTTGTTCTGTTTCACCTTTCAACACCAATTACTAATTCTTTTTATTTTTTCCTGTTGTTTACTACCTCTTCATTCTTTAAGGTGGTAAATGGAAATGATCCTTCTAAAGGCTAGACTAAAAATATTAAATGTTTACTATAAGATCCTGTATTATAGGGCCTTAGAAGTCATCTAGAAAAGTGGTTTCGTAAATAGTTAACCGTAGTTCCAATGTGGATAATAGTGATCTGTTGAGTTCAGAAAGAAAGGAATTTCTATTTATACTTATTTTTATCTAAAAAAGAAAAAAAAATGAAGCGTCACTACATTATATACATATAAAATTTATAAATTAATGTTTTTATAAATGTGTAAAAAAATTTTTTTAAATATTTATTTGCTTTTTAAATAAAAGCTCCAAATTTTTACCAGTGGGATATGTGAACAAAAGAAGTTGATTCCTATGATCTAGAGCAAGGCTGTCTAATAGAACTCTCTGTGATAATTGAAATATTCTATATCTGCAGTATGCAGTATGATAGCCACTAGCCACACATAGCTACTGAGCACTCGAAATGTGGCTAGTGTGACTGAGAAACCGAATTATTTATTTAATTAATTTAAATAGGCTTGTGTGGCTAGTGGCTACTCTATTGGACAGTGCACATCTATAGCAATCTGGGGGAAAAGATGGTAAAAATAGTGACAATTATTTATTGAGTGCTTACCAGGTACCAGATTCTATACTTGGTGTTGTATACATTATTTACTTTAATGCTTAAAACAACCCTGGAGGTTAGGGTGATGTTAAGTAACTTGCTGAAGATCATTCTGTGTTAGAAAGAAGCAGAGTCAGGTTTGGTGCTCAGATCTCACTCCAACACTCAACCTGCTACCATCACGCCTTACTGGATTCCAGCAGAGGACATCCCAGTACCACATCAGATCCAAATCTGATCTGCCTCCTCCACTGCCATGTTTCATTGCCACTCCCCCCAATTTTTTTTTTTTTTTTAATTTCAAGAAGCCTCAGTCTTTTCAGGTACATTATTTTTTCCTATGAAGTAAATAAGAGAGGGTGTTAGCTTTATTTTGTAAATGAAAATGCTGAGATTGATTTTTAGTGATTTGTCCAAACTCTATATTGGAACCAAATTGAAACTTGAAGTGGGGCTGTCCTGCCTAATTTTTGGTGCTGTATTCATACCGCAGTTAAGTCATTTTCTTAAGGTCAGTGTAATTGCTGCCAAATTTGAATTTGGTTAAGCTAAGCTTTTTAAAAAGTCTACAAGCAGTATGGCTTGGGAGGTATTTTTAACATATTTGTGTTTTTTACTTTTTAGTGCTCGCCAGAAACCCAGAGCTCATTATTTAGAGGACCGAAAAAATGGGTCAAAGCTGATTATTTTTGTAATTGGAGGAATTACATATTCTGAAATGCGCTGTGCCTATGAAGTTTCTCAGGCATATAAATCCTGTGAAGTAATTATTGGTAAGACTTTTGTTTTCCTCTTTTCTATTTTTTAAAACAAACTCTAAATGCAAAACTAGAAATATAAAAATTTATCTTGTCTTTTACATTTAGGACTAAATTGTTGATTGCAAAAAAAAAAAAAAACACCAAACGTGGAATTTAGTTTTAAGAATTTCAGCCAAAACCGGAAAAAAAAAAAAAAACAGAAACACAAACCCATTGCCATCAGGTCAATTCCAACTCATAGCAGCCCTATAGGACAGAGTAGAACTGCCCCATAGCGTTTCCAAGGAACCACTGGTGGATTCTAACTGCCGACCTTTCGATTAGCAGCCGTAGCTCTTAACTACTACATCACCTTGGCTCAAAGCCAGTGATTGGGAAATCATTCCATTACCGCATCACTTTCTTGCCCCACAGAGGCACAGGATCAGTACATCAGTACATCAAGTCTCTGTCTGCAGCATTGCTTAGGCGTTCTGTGTCATTGAACAATGACTTTTGCTGTTGTTTCACGTTGATATAGTAATCCCCAATTTTGCTCTTTAGTGTAGTAATATATAGCACAAAGTAGACAAAGTAACTGAATAGGCAGTGTTTCTGAAGGGTTATTGAGCATGCTCAATAAACAGGAAGGATTGCAGTACTGTAGACAGATTTTCAGGAAAATGCCCTATAGAAATTTTGTTTAATTGTCCCAAGCCACTGCACTTTGCGTATTTGAAGGATAAGACAACACATTAAGCCAAGGAAAAACCAATTTAACTGCCGGCCTCTGAAAAGTTATCTTTTCCCCTACCAGGTTCTACGCATATTTTAACACCCAAAAAGCTGTTGGATGATATAAAGTTGCTGAATAAATCCAAGGATAAAATCTCCTTTATTAAGGATGAATAGGTTTTTTGTTTCTTTGAGGAGTCTCACTAATACGTTCAACTGATATAGATAAAGAAATGTTGCTATCATGTAATTTAAATAATGTAAATATTTTTATGGAATAATGACTTTTTAAAAACATTTCTGAAGGGAGTGTTTATGAGGGTTTATGGCTACCTATCACTGGGTTTGTCATTTTTAATTATTTAAATATTATTGCTGCGTGGTAGATGGTGAGAAGAAATGTTAAAATGCTTTCTAAAAGGAAATCTTTTACCTTTAGAACAGACTTAGTAGAATTGGGTAATTTTTCGCAGCCACCTATGTACATAACAATTACTTGTTAGATACTTAATCTAAGTGTCCTATGCCGAAGAATAGTGTTTTGAAAAAGAATGATTTTAAATGAAGAGATTGCAAAAGTGAAAACTGTGAATGTGTGTGTATGATAGATGTCCTATAAATATGGTTTTCTTTCAACTGGAATAGTTTCTTTTGTGTGTAAAATAATTCGTTGTCAATAATAGAAATAGAGTGATTTCACGGTGTATATTATCTTGCTAGTTACTTCTTGAGAACACAATTTTATAGTTTTGAAATCATGTATGTTTAAATTAGAAGACCAAGAGTAATCATGAACATTCTAAGAGAAAATAAATATATAATTACAAAAACTTTATCTTGATTGGTTTTTTGGGTCATAGGGGAAGTTGGGGACTTTAAAAAAAGTTTTAAATCAGAGAGTTATAAAGAAGAAAAAGAACTGTCAAAAACCTAAATGTGCAGAGAAACACCAAAAATGAGTGTGACAGAATATATTTCTTGTGATTATAAGACAGAGGTCCCCAGGCTGTGGAAGATTCACTGCCTCAAGCAGCTTTCATGGTGTACCCCCGCCCCATAGCTTTACATTAGAATCCCTGTTCCTTTGCTTGGCATGCCCTGTAACTTTGCATTAAAATCCTGGTTCCCCTCTCCTTAACTGCTGCCCCCAAACTAGAGGAAATTGGCAGAAACCAGTTTAGGTGCCACGTTGACATTCAGGATACTCTTTCAGCTCATTAAATGCCTCATGTATAGTAACCTCCCCGCCTCTGGGTGGAGTTTAACTGCCAATTTCTGAACATGCGATGCATGAAGTTATATGTAAACCCCATTGGGCCTGTGTCGTATGATAAGAATGTTGCTGATGTAACTTGTATGAACCTCCTACTTGTAAACTCCTTAAAAGTAACCTTTCCCCTCACCCTCACTGAACAGTCTTGGCGGCAGCAGCCCCGACTACTACTTTCTTTGTCCAATGAAATAAAGGTGCCTTTTTCCTCTCCCACCTTGGCCTCTTGTTTATCGGCTGAGTTGCACCAAGCAGAACCTGGAGTTTCCACCTGGCAACAAGTAGATAGAATTCAAATTGGAACATAGCTGGGAGAGGGAAGGCACTCCTAAGAGAGGACAGTAAAAGTGGATTATATAGGTCATTGTCATGTTAATTTCTCAGGAGATTACATCAGAGCAAATGCAGGGTTCCAGGGTCCCTGGGTTGGAGAAAGAGTCACTAAGGACATGACATACATTTTCCAGTCAGACCCTGGGGTTCCTGCTCCTGGAAACTGGCTGCAAGTAGATAATTCACTAAACGAGCCCAATGCCTAAGGCAAAATGATCTCAACTAAGCTGCTTACTAGGCTATTGTCTGACTTGAAGGTGACTTTAGGAAAACAGTTCCTTAAAGGCTCCAGGTTCAAAAGGACACCTAAGGACAGATGGCCTGAGTGGGTCACCCCGACTCTATAGACCTAGAAATCTGGATTCTAGGAGAATCAGGACAGTTTGTCAGAATGCATTTTAATCTCCCCACCCAGTTACACCTATTCACTTTTTTTAAAATAAATACCTGTATAAGGCTAAATAATAAAAGGCTATATCTGCACATGTGTACGTGTGTTACACAAAAGGAACATCTTCATTTTAAATCTCCATACAGTAGACCACGATTTATGTATCATGTGTTTTCAGAGTTTTGCTCTTACAGATAATGCCATATTGAATTACTTGGGCACATACCTTTGCAGACTTCAACAAATATTTCCATAATGTAAATTTCTAGCAATGACATAGCTGGTCAAGGATTTATGCTTTTAAAATGTAGATATCACCAGATCTTCCTCCATAGAGGCTTTACCACTTTGTGCGATAGTGCCTGCTTCACAGTAGCGTCACAAGCTGTGTAGTAAAGAGTTTGGCTGGCCTTTGTCCCACGGTCCTGGGAGATCATCTCTAAACCTGTATGATAAAAAATTTGGCTAGCATTTGTCCCCAGTTCCTGGAAGTAACTCTAAGCCTCTGGAATTTCTTGAGTAATTGGAGTGTCTTTGTTTTTTGTGGGGATATATGCCATTTAAACACGGCTGCACTGTTGACAACCGCAGCCCCCACAGGCCTCTATGCTGTATGCCACATGTTGGAGACTTGTCAGCGATAAGAAAGAGATTAAGCACGACTTGTTTTTCCAAACCCTGTTACTGATTGGCTTGTTTATCTGAATTCCTTCTCCCTTGCCCGAAACTTATTGTTACTCACCCTAAACCCATTGTTCTGTTAATTGCTTTACTGCTTGCTGTATTGACTGTAAAATAAACTCCTGGGACTGAAGCGGGGTCGACTCCTCAGAGTGACCCTCCTGGCCCCACTTCTCTGTGTTGTGGCATGGTTACTGTCTCCGCCGCTCGCTGCGACAGTTTTTATGGTGGGCCCCTTGGAAGACAACTGATAGTTTATGTTGATGAGATGACTTAGTTTGGGGGCAGGCGACACCAGAAAGACTAACCATGTGCTAGCCTTTGACATGTGATACCATTCTGACCTCCAGGGAGGTGAGGGTTTGGGGTTTTTTTGGTTTAATGTCCCAAAGGACCCTACTGTCACGCTCCTGGCAGCCTCAAGCAGCTACTCATTGGAAATAAGCACTAAGAGGCCTCTGCTTCTGAGGAAACTTGGCCAAGTGTTTCTTTACAGCACGCTGCCCTCAGATAAATCTGACCCCCATTGACCCCGTGTTAGGGATACAATTAAACCAAAAAAAAACAAATCCACTGCCATGGAGTCAATTCTGACTCATAGCGACCCTGTAGGACAGAGTAGAACTGCCGCCGCATAGGGTTTCCAAGGCTGTAAATCTTTATGGAGGCAGATTGCCACATCTTTCTCCCTTGGAGTGGGCTGGTGGGTTCGAGCCGCTGACCTTTCGTTAGCAGCCGAGCACTTAACCACTGTGCCACCAGGGTTCCTTTACTTTTACTTAACAAGCTTGGTTTTCTGGCTTATTACCGTAGCAGAATGAGAAGTCTACAAGAAAGAAGTTGCATGAAGGAGGAGACAACCAAGACTACAGAATCAGTAAGTATGGTTTTAATAAAGCAGAGGTAGACCATATCTTTTAAAATCCATAAATGGTTACAAATGCAAGTTTCTGTAAATGTTAATTTGAGGGATCAGGAATACTCATTTATGGTGGTCCTTTCTAACCTATGTTCCATGGATTGGCTTCAGGGTGTCCATGAACTTCTTTTAATTTTGTGCTCAGTTGTGTGTGTTCATATATCCCTTTTCCATCGGAGGGTGGGATGTGGGAGGAGGGAGACTCTATAGCTCTCAACAGATTCTCAAAGAGGAATGAAAATTTAAAAAAGGTTAAGAGCTAGTGAATCATATAAGAACGCTTCAGCCAGGCCAGAGAAGTGTGTAAATTTAAACTTGAGGATGGAATTGTGAGGCTTGGCATACGAAGCAGATTATCAATTTGTGATTAAATTTAGGTATGTGATAAAGCTAGAAGCCTCTTAGAACATACTCAATACAAGCCTCCTTTTTTCTCTTAGAATACGATCGTAAGTCTTCACTGTCTTCCTGATAGTGCTACAGCCTAAAGTAAAATTAGACACAAAGTTAGAGGTATCTTCAGGCTGGCCTCTGCTTTATCTCTTCCAAGGTACCTTAAACCAATTTCCAAGCTCCAAAGTTAAAAATATCTCATCTGCCAGTCAGCTAGAGAAATAAGCTTCTGCCTTGGTCAGCACAAAAATCTTTGAAGTGGGAAGGGATTCAACTCCCTCCTCACAGCCCAGCCGAGACTCCGGGGGTTGGAGGAATCAATTGTTGAATGTTTGGAGTGAATGGAGTTAGGAAGCCTCAGGAAAAAGTCAGTGATCTGTTGCTCTGTCATTAAGGGTGTAATAAATCAGCCTGGAAGCAAATCAAAAGCTGCTTTTAGCAACAAAAAGCTTACTCTAGCATTTTATATGAAAGGCTACTAATTAAACAATCTCTGGTTCTCAATTTTAATGAATTAACTTCACTTTTGTTCCTCTTTTTTTTTTAAGTGAAAATACACACAGCAAACCTGTTCCCATTCCACCCTTTCTAGACATAATGATCCCAATTTTCATTTTTGTGTATTTCTGACTTCAAGAAGTCTGTAAACAAAGAATGTTAATTTATATTATAAGCACATGGTAAGAATTTCATACATTTCAGAAAGTAAATGAAAAGTAAAAATGCCCCCTCTAAAACCCCGTCCCATTTCTTTTCAGAAGCCAGTTTGATAATCATAATTTATAACATTTCAAAAGCACTTACCCTCCAACCAGCAGAGGGTACTGAATATCCTCTGAAATTTTAAAGTAACCACTTAAGAATTTTGTGTACCTTTCCAAAAAATATGTATGTCTTTTAAAAAACCATATACAAATGCGGTCACACTATATATGCTGTAGGCATCTTGTTTTTTTTTCACTATCTTGCAGATAATCCACTTTATTCTTTTCATTGGCACAGAGTGTTAACTGTATGGCTGTGCTGTTATTTATGAACCTGTCATCCAGAGTATTAATTCCATTTGGGGGCTGTTACCATCAGGCCATCCTTGTACACATGCCACAGCATATTTGTGTGAGTTATCCACAAAGTAAATTTCCTGGTAATAGAATTGCTGGTCAGAGGGTAAGTGCTTTTGAAATGCTATAGATTATGATTATCAACTTGGCTTCCGAAAAGGTTGCACCAATTTATATTTTCACCAGCAATGCTTGAGAGTACCTGTTTTCCCCCATCCTCACTGACACAGGGTCATTGCAAACCGTAATTTTTGCCAGACTAATAGGTTAAAGAGGAGCCCTGGTGGCACAGTGGTTAAGAGCTCAGCTACTAACCCAACATACCAGCCACTGTACAGGGGAAGGTGTGGCAGTCTGCTCCGTAAAGATTGTCACCTTAAAAACCCTGTGGGGCAGTTCTACTCTGTCCTATGAGTCGGAATCGACTCAATGGCAAAAGGTTTGGTTTGTTTTAATAGTTTCTTTTATTGTTTTGATTTCTCTTATTATGCATTAGGAAGAACATAGATTTATCTTAAAATAAATACTTTTGGTTGATGTCTATTTTAAAAATCAAAGATCCAATTGTTCATTGAAGCACTTGCTTTACCCATTTCTTGTAATTGTGTTTTTTTCTGGAAAGTCATCTCTCTAAATTGTGTAATAAGTGAAATACTTCTTCTTTTTTTTTTTTTTGAAGGTCAGGTTGTCTTTGCATTTTATTTCGTTCTAATCCTTGGTTGCCTGGGATTGAACAACTAATATTTCAGTTGATTCCTCCGTCTCCGTGCTTCGGCAAGGTCTTCTGCAATTGCTTTAATCATTTGATCAGTAGTTTCTTTCAAAACGGTTGCTGTCCTCAGAGCGTGATCCAAGGCTGAGTTTAAAACCTGCAGAGGAAAAGTCCACACGTTTTATTCCATAAACTTACAACCATTTCTGTTAATTGGGTTCTCTCCTTATTAAACAGTGCAAGCTGGAATTTTTGGAGGATACTGTTTTTCACACAGTCTATTTCTGTTTTTGAGGGCTGGTTTCCTAGGAAACCAGTCTGAGATGGAATATATTTGCTAAGGAAAGGGATAGAAAAAAGACCAGCACATGACTGATTGAGCATGAATCAGAGGGTGGAGGTCCCAACCTGCTGGGCTTTTCCGTGCTGCGGAGGAAGAGACTTGTGAGAAAGAGACGGAAAGCTCTTGAGGGGCCATTGAAGGGGATCTAGGGGTGAGAGAGAGGGCACCCAGGGGCTGCAGCGCACGCATGTGTGCGGAAGCATTTGAGAGTGGCCTGGAAATTAGTTACTAGTTTGCAAATAGGAACCTGCTGGGGCACGCACGCAGCCCTAACCGCAGTGTGACTGGAACAGACTTAGGGGCACAGCCAGGAACAGACCAGTGCCTTCAGCCTGGGCCGGTGGAATCCTGTGCTGAGGAAAAGAACCACCCCCAAAACTTTTTCTCCAGGAAATTTCCCTCGAAACGAGTTTGGAAATAAAGCAAACCATGTGGCTCCTAAGGCTGTGGGTCTTTAGGTTAGTGCTGAGCACAAAACTGTTTTTAGCAGAGCATTTTCTGCCCTCGCCCCACCTCCCCCATTCCCACCCCTCACTGTAATAACTTAAAAGTCATCAGTTCTGTGGTCAAGACCAAACTTATGAACTACAAGGATTCTAGATTTTTTTTTTCCTAAGTCCTCACCTCAAATTCCGTTTTGTCAATACTCCTAAAGTCGCATAAGGATTTGCTTCCATAAATCCTGCGGGAGCGGGAATGGGGTGAGGGTGTAGTGAGGTCTGAGCTGCGGGTCATGAAAGCTGTGAGGTCTTTTCTGCAAGGCAAAAGCACATTGATCCTTGAGTGAAGTGCCCCCTCAAGCACGCTCTCCCTTTCAGGTCAGCCCTGTGGTTCAGGGATGACCCTGTGTGTGTTGAAGGGGCCCTGGGGGAGTGATGCCCCCTGCCTTTTGTAGTTCCCATTGTCCTGTTGTAGATGACTACAGCTGAGCTTCAGAACAAGTTTTGTTGCCATGACCATCAAGGGCATTTCCTCTCAGAATTTCTGTCTCCTTTTCCTTTGGTATGGAGAAAGGCAAGACTCCAAAGAGACTTTTATTCAATTTTTATTCTTTTGGGGCCAACCTTCTACCTCTGTATATTTATAAAACAAGTACACAGACTTATAAAAGTCTGCCAGCCGCAGGCACCTTGGGTTTTTAACTCATTCTAGCACCAGTGAGCTTACATAGCAAGGGGGCGGCAGCAATAGACAAATAAAAGCAGCATCTCTCCTAGACTACTATGCTATAGTCATGATTCTATCACTTAGGGATGGCCCTCCGTCTGCACTAGGTCAGTGAGGGGTGTCAGGGCCACTGTGTGCATTTGTTCAGGTTGTGCACTGCATAGCTGTAGGAGGTTTCATTCATATCAGCCTATCTGAAGGGTACCGCCTGGAGTTACAGTTGTCACACCTGTAAGTGGTAGCCTCAAGGGGTACGTAAGAACTTGCCTGACAGTGGGTCTGCCATGGAGCCACCCTCACTTGGCTTGAGATTCCCTCTATTAAGTGTGAATTCTTTGGTACACAGAATACTTGTGAGTGATACCATCTCCAGAAAGTCTCAGTTCAAATGCTTGTGACCTCAAAGCCTCCCTTCATCCCTCTCCCCCTAACACGTTAACTTTGGTTGGTTCTGCAGACTGATTTAACACACTGGATCTATCCTCCAGTTGAGAGAGGTGAAAATTCCAGGCAGGGCATGGCAGTATGGTGTATTGGGAAAAGTGTGGGCTTCAGAATCCTCCATCTCTCTATATCCAATGACTCACCACTATCAACAACATTAATAATAGCCATCACTTAAAAACCAAACCCGTTGCTGTCAAGTTGACTCCAACTCATAGTGACCCTACAGGACAGAGCAGAACTGCCCTATAGAGTTTCCAAGGCTATAATCTTTATGCAAGCAGACTGCTACATCTTTCTCCCGCAGAGTGGCTGGTGGGTTGAAACCGCCAACCTTTCAGTTAGCAGCCAAATGCTTTGACCACTGCACCACCAGGGCTCCTCAGCCATCACTTACTGAGTGCTTACTGTGAGCTAGGTACCATTTTAAATATTGGAATCTGAGGCACAGAGAGGTCAAGTAACCTGCCCAAGGACACAGATGCAAATCCAAGAAGTCTCCAGAGGTCACTCTTAGAACACTGCACCGTAATGGGTAGCAGGTTCAAACAGAGTGAATCTCGTTCCAGCGCCTGAGCTGCTGCACTATTGATTCTGCCTCTTACGCAGCTCTTGAATCCATCCACTTCTCTCTGTTTCCATCTCCACCACCCCAAGCCAAGCTACCATCGTCTCTCACCCGAATTACTGCACTAAACTGTTATTTGGCCAACTCTTGACTCCTCTAATCCACCTCCCTTCCTGCCCCCCACCTGCCTACCAATAGCCAAAGTGATCTTTTAAAACACACACACACACACACACACACATACACACAATTAAAACTGCCTTCTCAAAAAACTTCACTGGCTCCCCGCTGTTCCTAAATAAGAGACTGAGATCCTTCCCGTAGCTGACAAGCCTGCACCGTCTGGCCCTGCCCATCCCCCCAGCCTTCCCTCACCAGCCTCATCTTGCCCCACTGCTGCTCCCTCTTTGGGGCTCCAGCCACACTGCCCCTGAACTTGCCAAGGGCTTGCCCAATTCCAACTGGAGAGACCCAGCTCCCTCAGACTGGAATGTTTCTCACATCCACTTCCAAACCTCCTTGCTAATTTGTTTGTACTTCTCCTTCAGAACTCAGCTTCCCTGAACCCCACATGAGGTCAATGGTACTCTGTACTTGCTCTTCTTGGCACTGACAATGGCTGACTGGGTCCTCCACTAAAATGTGAGCTCCATGGGGGCAGGCACAGTGGTTGACTTTTTTTGTCACTATGCTCCCACCACCTAGCACTGCATGCTGCTTTTGACACTCAAATATTTGTTGAATGAATACATGAATGAATAAAGTTTTAGATAGATTTAGGTTTGCATCCTGAGTCTCTACAACTTATGACCTAGGTGATCTTGGACAGGTAGTTAAAGCACTAAATATGTCATTATGCCCCCAACCAATGGTAGCCATTTTTTGTTATCATTAGTTAATAATAAAATAACACTTACTTTTCTGGCATGGGTTCATGTTTGTCTTGAGGGAATTTCAAATTTGCTGTCTGGGAACATATCCTTTTTCGTTTTGAACAAGCTGAAATATGGAAGCTATGATTAAATTCAGAGCGTCAAAAATGATCCCAATTTAATATCAAGAGTATATTTTTTAAAACTCCTAAAAGTTAACAACAAAAAGACAAACAACCAAACTTAAAAAATGGGCAAAGGACTTGAATAAACATTTCACCAAAGAGGATATACAGTGGTCAACACGCGCATGAAAAGATGCTCAACATCATTCGGCATTACCAAAAACCAAACCCGTTGCTATCGAGTCAGTTCCGACTCACAGCGACTCTATAGGACAGGGTAGAACTGCCCCACAGGGTTTCCAAGGCTGTAATCTTTACGGAAGCAGACTGCCACATCTTCTTCCAATGGAGCAGCTGGCGGGTTCAAACAACTGACCTATCAGTTAGCAGCCATATGCGTAACCACGGCACCACCAGGGCTCCTCATTAGTCCTTAGGGAGATGCAAATCAAAACCACAATGAGATACCACTTCAGCCCTCTAGAATGGCTATTTTAAAAAAATGGAAAATAACAGGTGTTGTCGTGGATGTGGAGAAAGTGGAACTCTTATACATTGCTGGTGGGCATGCAAAATGGTACAGCTGCTGTGGAGATGTTTGGCTGTTTCTCGAAAAGTTAATCATAGAACTACCATATGACCTAGCAATTCCAAATCTTAGGACAGGGTAGAACTGCCCCGTAGGGTTTCCAAGGCTGTAATCTTTATGGAAGCAGACTGCCACGTCTTTCTCCCGTGGAGAGGCTGGTGAGTTCAAACTGCCGACCATTTGGTTAGCGCTTAACCACTGTGCCACCAGGACTCCTTGATGCATGCTACAACATGGATAAACCTTGAAAACATTATGCTGAGTGAAATAAGCCAGTAACAAAAGGACAAATATTGTATGATCCCATTGTTGGGTGCCTTCAAGTCGATTCCAACTCATAGCAACCCCATGTGACAGAGTAGAACTGCCCCATAGGGTTTTCTAGGCTGTAATCTTTACAGAGGCAAATCTCCAGGTCTTTCCCTTTCTCCTGCGGAGCCGCTGGGTGGGTTCGAACTGCCAACTGTTCTATTAGCAGCCGCGTGCTTAACCACTGTGCCACTAGGGCCGCTTTTAAATAATATAAAACCAAACCTGTTGCCGTCCAGTTGATTCCAACTCATAGCGACCCTATAGGACAGAGTAGAACTGCCCCATAGGGTTTCCAAGGAGTGGCTGGTGGATTCAAACTGCCAACTTTTTGATTAGCAGACGTAGCTCTTAACCATTGCGCCACCCGTGCTCCTTAAATAGCGTAGTCTATTTTTATACATGCTGACTTTTAGTAAGGATATATTTAAAGCATCAGCCACTTCTGAATAATAGCGACAATAGTGGTGATTGTTCAGTCTGTCCATCATTTACTCAGCAACGATTTGTGATTCGTTACCAACTTGCATGGGTGTAGCACTTAATAAGCTTCAGAGTCCTTTATCACTAGGATTTCAGATGTCCCACCCACAGCCCAGCCTCTTGCCATCCAGGTGTAGGGCTGGATGTGGAAGTGTCCAGGTGAGTGCTGGAGATCTAAGGAGCAGATGGGGAGGGCAGGGCCTCCCCAAATGGAAGCAGTGGCGAATGCAATGTGGGTCTCCTGACGTCTGGGAGACCAGGCTTCCAACAGAGTTGTGATCATGCAGGAGATGTACTTAAGAAGGTGAAGAGTTTTTCTTTTCATCTAAAGAGTGGAGCTGAACAAATGCCTCTTTCACTATAACTTAAGTAATTCTGTCCTGGGGTGTTGTGTCTATAATGAAATTCTAAAAAGAAAAAATGAAAAGCAACAACTGGGTGCCTGGGAACAACAGCTGTTCCCACTTACACCTTCTTTCTGTGGCCCCAAGTGTCTCACCTTTAGGCAGCTCTTTACCGCTGACTCCTGGGGAGTTAGAAATCTTAGCGCCGCAATTTTCACATTTGTTGCTCTGCAGCCCCATGCCGGAATCAGAATAGAAGCTGTCGCCTGCATCAGAACCTGAAAAACCCCAAGTTATGCAAAGGAAGTGTGAGTTTCTTGATTATCAAATGTAGGGTGGAGAGTAGAACTCTAATTGTGTCAGGTATGCGTTAGGCACCAAAGTGTCCAACTTTCCCAGGCTGTGACACCAAGGGGAATCACCAGCCCAGGAGTGATATTTGGGATCCCCTTCTGACAACTGAGAGATGTTTTGGTTAAATAACAATCCCGATACGAAAGTCTCAAGATGTGCCTAGCACATAAAACCAAAAACCAGTTACCATTGTGTCGATTCTGACTCATGGAGACCCCACGTGTGCCACAGTAGAACTGCACTCCATACGATTTTCCATGGCTGTGATATTTCAGGAGTAGGCTGCCAGGCCTTTCTTCCAAGGTGCTTCTGGGTGGACTTGAACTGCCAGCCTTTCAGTTAGATGAGCCCTCAACTGTTTATGCCACTCCTTGCCTAGCACGTACCAAAACACCAAACCTGTTGCTGTCAAGTACATTCTGACTTGTAGGGACCCGATAGGACAGAGTAGAACTGCCTCATAGGTTTCCCAAGGCTGTAAATCTTTGTGGAAGCAGACTGCCACATCTTCCTCCTGCAGAGCAGCTGGTGGGTTTTAACCACTGACACTGCAGTTAGTAGCTGAGTGTTTTAACCACTACACCAGCAGTGCACTTCTGTCTAGCATACTAAAAAAAGAAAAAAAAAAAAAAATTGCCATTGAGCTGCTTCTGACTCATAGTGACTCTGTAGGACAGAATAGAACTGCCCCACAGAGTTTCCAAGAAGCAGCTGGTGGATTCAAACGGCTGATCTTTTGGTTAGCAGCTGTAGCTCTTAAACACTGCACCACTCAATTAAGGTCTGCCAGATGAGTGGAAGTGTGAGAACATGGCCCACTGAATTGTCAGATCATCTTGTATTTGTAGTTGTTTTTCCAGATTTGTCCTGATACAACCTCATTCTTTCTCTCAGAACATGCTGTGGCCAAGAACTTGTGTTTGGTCAGTCAGGCAATTGGAAAGATGGTTTTCCCCTACATGAAATTCATAAGCCTGAATGAGAACCGAAATCGTAACTTTGCCCTCATCAGTGCCACAGACAGGTTAGTGGCAGAGAGCATGAGTGTCTGGTGCAGGTCTAGAATTTGTTCAGCAGACCGTGGGCAGTGGAGCATTTCAGGTAAGGCCAGGGCCTGGAGGCATGGGCCAGATAGGTGGGCACATTGGGCTTAGGAGGTCCAAGCAGCATCTCAGTGCCAGGAAAGGCACAGCCAGGGGACAAAATCTCTCCCAATACTTCCTGCCTTGCTGCATTCATGATTACACTCACTTTTAACATTATCTTTCAAAGTATGAATCATGGCATAAGCTCTAGGGAGACTCTTTCTCCAAATCTCACTCAGTCAATAGTCACTGAATGCCTTCTCAGTCTGAATCTGAGGAAATATAGAGGACAGGGGACATGCCTGAGGAAGCTGTGTTGAACAATGGAAAGTGCATGAGATTCAGATGAGCCTGAGTTTGAAGTCTGGCTCTGCCACTTATTAGTTGTGATGATTAAAAAGATCTCCACAAGTTCTTTGATACTCCCTTCAAAAGATGGAGTCTAATTCCCCTCCCCTTGAGTGTGGGCTGGACTTAGTGACTTGCTTCTAATGAATAGAACAAAGCGATTTTGATGGTGTATAATTTCCAAAGCTAGGTCATAAAACACATTGAAGCATCCCTCTGGGTGTTTCTCACTCTCTTGGATCATTGCTCTGGGGGACGCTGGCTGCCATGTTGTAAGGATGCTCAAGCAGCCCTATGGAGGGGCTCACATGGCAAGGAACTGAGGCTTCCTGCCAATGGCCATGTGAATGAGCCATCTTGAAAGCAGATCCTCCAACCCCAGTCAAGCCTTCAGATGACTGCAGTTCTGGCTGACATTTTGACTGCAACCTCATGAGAGACCTTGAGCCTGAATACCCAGCTAAGCTACTGCTCCCAAATTCCTGACCCACAGAAACTGTGATATAATAAATGTTTGCTGTCTTAAGCCATTAATTATTGGGATATTTTGCTGCACAGCAAAAAGTAACTAACACATTAGTTCTGTGACCCTGTAAAAACCCAAAACCAAACCTGTTGCCATCAAGTCAATTCCAACTAATAGCAACCCTATAGGACAGTGTAGAATTGTCCCATAGGATTTCCAAGGAGCAGCTGGTGGAGTCGAACTGCTGACCTTTTGGTTAATAGCCATGGCTCTTAACCACTGTGCCACGAGGACAAGTCATTTAATTTCCCTTAACCTCCATTTCCTTATCTATAAAATGAAGATGATAATTCCTATCTCACAGGGGTGTCGTGATAATTAAATGATATACACTATGTCAGCAGTTCCCAAACTTTTGGTCTCAGAACACTTTTACACTCTTAAGATTATTGAGGACCCCAGAGAGCTTTGTTGATGCAGTTTTTAATCTACCATATACCATATTACATGCAATTTTAAATATTTGTGGTGAAAATCTCTTCCTGTTCTAGAAAAGGGCTGTCATACAACATTCAGTCAGCTGAAGATAGATTGGGTAGAGAGATGTCCATATATAAATTTCAAGTCATGTTTGCTTGTGCAGAACAATCCAGATCTTCTTAAGACTGAATGACTGTCCTGTCACTTTTTTTTTAACAAGAGGCAGGGCCAAGATGGCAGAGTAGTCAGACACTTCCTGTGGTCCCTCTTACAACAAAGACCTGAAAAAACAAGTGACTCGATTATATATGACAATCTAGGAGCCCTGAACTTCAAGGCAAAGTTGAGGAATTGGACTGAGTCGGAGGTGGAGGGAGAGACGACTCGGAAACAGTGAGGAGTTGCCAGACCTGACCCTGCTGGAGCTGGCACCCTTCAGGCCGGATTGGCTGGTGGGCATGGTGAGGCAAGCAATGGCACTCAGGAGGCGTTTTCCACATCGAGAGAGACTGAGCAGCAAAGTGTCTACACGGGCCTCCGGAACCAGTGAAAACTGGTGTTTAATTAACAAAAGATGAGTATATGCATCTGACCTACCACGCAGATCAAAGAACACCCCCTTTGGGAAAAACCTCTCTCCCATTTACTGGCCCCCTCCCTGCTCTGCACCAGGTCCTGGGCCAGCTTCAGTGATTGCTGAGTCCCCTGGGCTGGAAGTAGGACCTGTCACGCACCCTGAGCCATTCTCCCGGCCATGGAGAGGGAACAAACTAACAAACAGGAAAAAATAATCTGCCAGCTCCCCTAAGCCGGGAACTCAGGGTAGGCACAGCTCCTTTGCCCAGGTACAGGACTTTGAATGCCTTTCATCCCTGCATAGACCTGTGTGGGCCCATTTCAAAAGCATAAGCCCTCATTAGCATAGTACTACAGGCATATACCTGAAGCTTAACTTCAACTGTATCGGCTATATGGTGAAGTGGCAGGTTCATGACATTTGACACTGCTCTGCCCATTAAGCAGGGTCCTCACCTACTCACATCACAGGCATGAGGACTGGTGGCCCATGCTACCTAGCGACCCACGACAGGGGTCCAAGAATAAGTGGTGCTTCCCAGTCCTTACACCCAACAGCACTGGTACACATAGTCTAGCTGCAAAACCCACCCACCTACGTGCTCTAGGAAGGAGGGACACACTTTCCTCCCACACACTCAGGGGCAGCTGTCAGCCGCCTGCCTTGCTCAACACATGACCACCTACTACAGCCAGATACCTGTGCCTACACCAATCACCACTGCCTGTCTAGGACTGTAGGTGAGAGCCTGCACCACACACTTGGTGACTGGCTACCTGGACACCTGAGCTGAATCCATACACAAAAAGTAAACAGACTCCTGGGCTCACATACCTAGTAACAAATCTAACCACCTGGTGACAGGATGTTAGAGCTTCAAAGGCACCAGTAATCAAACTAGCTCACACGAGCAGCCTATTTGGGCATATCAAAACAAGAAGCTAGGACACAGTATGCAAACATAAAATAAGTAAATATAATAACTTACTGATGGTTCGGAGACAACAGAAAATATCAAATCACATAAAGAGGCAGAACATGATGGCTTCAGCAAGCTCCCAAAACAAAGATTCAAGAAATTTTCTGAAGGAAGAGAACTTTTTGGAATTACCGGAGGTAGAATACAAAAGATTAATATACAGAACTCTTCAAGAGATCAGGAGGGAGATCAGGCAAAACTCAGAACAAACCAAGGAACATACAGACAAAGCAATAGACAAACTTAAGAAGATTAGAGAAGAACATAATGACAAATTTAACAGGCTGCAAGAATCCATAGAGAGAGAGCAATCAGAAATACAGAAGATTAACAATAAAATTTCAGAATTAGATAACTCAGTAGAAAGTCATAGGAGCAGAATTGAGGCAATGGAAGTCAGAATTACTGAGATTGAAGATAAAGCACTTGACACCAACTTATTTGAGGAAAAATCAGATAAAAGAGTTTTAAAAAATGAAGAAACCCTAAGAATTATGTGGCACTCTATCAAGAGGAATATCCTATGAGTGACTGCAGTACCAGAATGGGGTGGGGTGGGGGGTGGGGTAACAGAAAATACAGAGAGAATTCTTGAAGATTTGTAGGCAGGAAGCTTCCATGATATCGTGAAAGATGAGAAGATATCTATCCAGGATGCTCATTGAACCCCACCTAAGGTAGATCCGAAAAGAAAGTCACCAAGACATATTATAATCAAACTTGCCAAAACAAAATAGAGAATTTTAAGAGCAGCTAGGGATAAACCAAAGTCATCTACAAAAGAGAGTCAAGAAGACTAAGCTGGAACTAGTCAGCAGAAACCATGCAAGCAAGAAGGCAATGGGATGACATATATAAAGCCTTGAAGGAAAAAAATCGCCAGCCAAGAATTATATATCCAGCAAAACTGTCTCTCAAATATGATGGCAAAATTAGGGCATTTCCA
>NW_004444140.1:1071604-1074464 GCF_000243295.1 Trichechus manatus latirostris | reverse complement strand
GTCAGCAGATACAAAATCAACAACGAGAAAGATGAAAAGAAGATACATAAACAAAAACGACTCAGCACAGAAAATTAAGTGGAACAAAGAAACTGTCAACAACACACAAAAAAAGACATCAAAATGACAGCACTAAACTCATACCTATCAATAATTACGCTGAATGTAAATGGAATAAATGCACCAATAAAGAGACAGAGAGTGGCAGACTGGATAAAAAACACGACCCGTATATATGCTGCCTACAAGAGACACACCTTAGACTTAAAGACACAAACAAACTAAAACTCAAAAGACTGAAAAAATATATATTAAGCAAACAACACTCAAAAAAAAAAACAGAATGGCAATATTAATCTCTGACAAAATAGACTTTAAAGTAAAATCTACCACAAAGGACAAGGAAGGATGCTATATAATGATTAAAAGGTCAATACAGCAGAAGGAGATAACCATAATAAATATTTAAGCACCCAATGACAGGGCTCCAAAATACATAAAACAAACTCTAACGGCATTGAAAAGAGAGATAGACAGCTCCACAATACTAGTAGGAGACTTCAACAAACCACTTTTGGTGAAGAACACAACATCAAGAAAGAAGCTCAATAAAGACACAGAAGATCTAAATGCCACAATCAACCAACTTGATCTAGTAGACATATACAGAACACTCCACCCAACAGCAGCCAAGCATACTTGCTTTTCCAACGCACGTGGAACATTCTCCAGAATAGACCACATATTGGGCCATAAAGCAAGCCTTAACAGAGTCCAAAGCATCAAAATACAAAGCATCTTTTCTGACCATAAAGCCATAAAAGTAGAAATCAATACCAGAAAAAGTAAGGGAAAAAAAATCAAATACATGGACACTGAACAACATCTTGCTCAAAAACTACTGGGTTATAGAAGAAATTAAGGATGGAAGAAAGAAATTCACAGAATCAAATGAGAATGAAAACATATCCTACTAGAACCTTTGGGACACAGCAAAAGTAGTGCTCAGAGGTCAATTTATAGCAATAAATGCACACATCGAAAAAGAAGAAAGGGCCAAAATGAAAACATTGACCCTACAACTCAAACAAGTAGAAAGAGAGCAGCAAAAGAATCACTCAGGCATCAGAAGAAAGGAAATAAATAGAATTAGAGCAGAATTAAATGAAATAGAGAATAGAAAAACAATTGAAAGAGTTAACAAGAACAAAAGCTAGTTCTTTGTAAAGATCAACAAAATCAATAAATCATTGGCCAAAGTGACAAAAGAAAAACAGGAGAGGAAGCAAATAACCCGAATAAGAAATGAGATGGGCAATATTGCAACAGAGCCAACTGAAATTAAAAGAATCATAACAGAATACTTTGAAAAATTGTACTCCAACAAATTTGAAAACCTAAAGTAAAGGAACAAACTTCTAGGAACTCACTAGCTACCTAAACTAACACAAACAGAGGTAGTACAACTAAATAAACCTATAACAGAAGAAGAGATTGAAAAGGTAATTTAAAAACTCCCAACAAAACAAAAAGCCCTGGCTCTGAAGGCTTCACTGGAGAATTCTACCAAACTTTCAGAGAAGAGTTAACACCACTACTACTAAAGGTATTTCAGAGCATAGAAAACGATGGGATACTCCGAAACTCATTCTGTGAAGCCAGCATAACCCTGAAACCAAAACCAGGTAAAGACACCACCAAAAAAAGAAAATTACAGACCAATAACCCTCATGAACATAGATGCAAAAATCCTCAACAAAATTCTAGCCAAGAGAATTCAACTACACACCAAAAAAATAATTCACCATGATCAACTGGGATTTATACCAGGTATGCAGGGATGTTTCAACATTAGAAAAACAATTAATGTAATCCATCACATAAATAAAACAAAAGATAAGAAACACATGATTTTATCAATTGATGCAGAAAAGCCATTTGACAAAATCCAACACCCATTCATGATAAAAATTCTCAGCAAAAGAGGAATAGAAGGGACATTCCTCAACATAATTAGGGATATTTATACAAAGCCAACAGCCAACATCATCCTAAAAGGAGAGAGTCTGAAAGCATTTCCCCTGAGACTGGGAACCAGACAAGGAAGCCCTTTATTACCACTCTTATTCAACATTGTGCTGGAGGTTCTAGCAGAGCATTAGGCTAGAAAAAGAAATAAAGGGCATCCAAATTGGTAAACAAGAAGTAAAAGTATCTCTATTTGCAGATGATATGATCTTATACACAGAAAACCCCAAAGAATCCACAAGAAAACTACTGGAACTAAAAAAAGATTTCAGCCAAGTATCAGGATACAAGATAAACATACAGAAATCAGTTGGATTCCTCTACACAACAAACAGAACTTCGAAGAGAAAATCACCAAATCAATACCATTTACAATAGCCCCCAAGAAGATTAAATAGTTAGCAATAAATCTAACTAGAGACGTAAAAGACCTATACAATGAAAACTACAAGACGCTACTGCAAGAAACCAAAAGAGAACTGTGTAAGTGGAAACACATACCTTGGTCATTGTGAAAATGTCTATTCTACCCAAAGCGATCTACAGATACAATGCAATCCCGATCGAAATTCCAATGGCATTTTTTAATGAGATGGAGAAACAAATCACCAACTTCATATGCGAAGGGAAGAGTCCTCGGATAAGTAAAGCATTACTGAAGAAGAATAAAGTGGGAGGCCTCACACTACCTGATTTTAGAACCTATTATACCACCACAGTAGTCAAAACAGCCTGGTACTTGTACAACAACAGATACATAGACCAATGGAACAGAATTGAGAATCCAGACATAAATTCATCCACCTATGAGCAGCTGATATTTGACAAAGGC
>NW_004444140.1:1052174-1071006 GCF_000243295.1 Trichechus manatus latirostris | reverse complement strand
TCCAAAAAACACAAAATAATAAATGTTGGAGAGGTTGTGGAGAGACTGGAACACATACACTGTTGGTTGGAATGTAAAATGGTACAACCACTTTGGATATTGATTTGGCGCTTCCTTAAAAAGCTAGAAATAGAAGTACCATATGATCCAGCTATCCCGCTCCTTGGAATATATCCTAGAGAAATAAGAGCAGTCACACGAATAGATATATACACACCCATGTTCATTGCAGCACTGTTCACGATAGTAAAAAGATGGAAACAACCTAGGTACCTATCAATGGACGAATGGATAAAAAATTATGGTATATTCACACAATGGAATACTACGCAACGATAAAGAACAACGATGAATCTGTGAAACATAACATGGGGGAATCTGGAAGGCATTATGCTGAGTGAATTTAGTCAGTCGCAAAAGGACAAATATTACATGAGACCACTACTGTAAGAACTCAAGAAAAGGTTTAAACACAGAAGAAAACATTCTTTGATGGTTATGAGGGTGGGGAAGGAGGAAGAGAAGAATTCACTAACTAGATAGTAGACAAGAATTTCTTAGGTGAAGGGAAGGACAACATACTACAGCAGAAGTCAGTACAACTGGACTAAACCAAAAGCTAAGAAGTTTCCTGAATACAACCAAACACTTCAAGGGACAGTGTAGCAGGGTCAGGGGCCTGGGGACCATGATTTCAGGGGACATCTAGGTCAGTTGGCATACCAAAGTTTATACAGAAAATGCTTTGCAGTACAATATGAAAAAAAAATAAAGAAAATGCTCTACATCCCACTTTGGTGAGTGGTGTCTGGGATCTTAAAAGCTAGTGAGCGGCCATCTAAGATGCATCAATTGGTCCCAACCCACCTGGAACAAAGGAGAATGAAGAATACCAAAGACACATGGAAAATATTAGCCCAAGAGACAGAAAGGGCCACATAAACCAGCGACTCCATCAGCCTGAGACCAGAAGAACTAGATGGTGCCTGCCTACCACCAATGACCGCCCTGAGAGGGAACACAACAGAGAGTTCCTGAAGGAGCGGGAGAAAAGTAGGGTGCAGAACTCAAATTCTAGTAAAAAGACCAGACTTAATTGTTCGACTGTGACTGGAGGGACCCTGGAAGATATGGCACCCAGACTCTGTTAGCCCAAAACTAAAACCATTCCTGAGGCCCACACTTCAGATATAGACTTGACTATGGGATATAAAATGATACTCGTGAAGAGTGTGCTTCTTAGCTCAAGTAGATACATGAGACTAAATGGGCAGCTCCTGTCTGGAGGTGAGATGAGAAGGCAGAGGGTCAGGAGCTGGTTGAATGGACACGGGAAATCTGGGGTGAAAAGGAGGAGTGTGCTGTCACCGTATAGGGAGAGCAACTAGGGTCACATAACAATGTGTGTATAAATTTTTGTATGAGAAACTAACTTGAATTGTAAATTTTCACTTAAAGCACAATAACAAAAAGAGGGGAGGGGTCTACCTACTAGATGCTGGTCAAGCTTAAGTCTGAACGAGACCTCAGGATTTAGGAACAAGGGCGTCGTTGGTGAAGAGCCGTTTCTGGGGACGGTAGGAGCAGGGGTACACTAGCAAATGTTTAACAACTGATTCTCTGGAAATATAAATATGTTTATTAGAAATTTTACTGATATAACAGACTATAGTACAGAATTTACAAATAATAATAATGAATATATATATAATATTCTTTGTTGCAAATTCTACACAATTTAACCGTAATTTGACAAATGGAGTTGCATCTCAACTACCTAGTCCCGACATGAATGTTGGTTGATATATATACTTAATTTATAGGTAAGACAAAAGTGAAACAACAAAGACGTGTTAAAATTTCACTTGTTCTCCAATGACACGAGTAACTTCTTTGCTGAATATGATAATAGTTTCCAAATAAAAAAAGAAATTAAAAACTTTTAAAAAACATTTTATTATTATGTCATTTAAAAGTAACAACAATCCATTTCATGTTAACAAAATAACATATTTTAATGAAAAATAACCATATTTTTTAAAATTAAAAAAAAATAGTGAGAAGAGTGGTATTGTTTTATGTTTTGGCAAAATATCTGGAATTTCTGGCTTAATAGAAGGCAGCTGGATTCCATTGCTACTTCTGCATTCCATCTGTTGTAACATGTGGCCTCACACAGATATGTAGTTGGAGAAGGGAGGACCTTGTGGCCCCCTGAAAGGGCCTCAGGGACCTCCAGGAGCCCTCTGACCATACTTTGAAAACCTCTACTGTGTTATAGAGTCCCTGGATGGTGGAAACGGTTAACATGCTCAGCTGCCATCTGAAGGTTGGTAGTTCAAGTTCACCCAGAGGTGCCTTGGAAGAAAGGCCTGGTGATCTACTTCTGAAAAATCTGCCACTGAAAACCCTATGAAGCACAGTTCTATTCTAACTCACATGGGGTAGCATGAGTTGGAATCTACTTGACAGCAACCAGTTTTACTGGACCCTGTTATAGCATAAGTATTCAATAAATGGTTGAGCTCTCAACTACTACCAAAAGGTTGGCAATTTGAACCCACCCAGAAGTGCCTCAGAAGAAAGGCCTGGTGATCTGCTTCCAAAAGGTCACAGCCTTGAAAACCCTATGGAGCAGTTCTACTATGCACACATGGCGTCGCCATGAGTCAAAATCAACTCACTGGCAACTTTTGGTTTTATTATTGTTATTATGTGAAAATGTATCATCTACAGAGAGGCCAGCATAGAAGTAAATGTGACATAACAGAAAGAATACCAAGTCGAAGGAAAGGCTCTGTGCAAACAGCCTGTGTGAATGTGTAGGCAGGCCTCATTGGCTGTCTGCCCCATTTACTTGTGTGTAACCTGGGCAGCTCAGGCTCCGGCAGTGATTGTCCAGCTCAGGGGCTGCCTGAGCAGGTAGGCCTTTCGCCTCACCTCTTCTTCACCAAGACAGTTCTGCCAGGGGATTTTTTCTGCTTAAACTATCTTTGGAGAAAAGATCCTATGACTAAAAGCCATTGAATTCCATGCACTGGGTGCTCCCTTAGTCTGTTCCCAGCTCTAACATTCTCTGCCTCTACAAAATGTGTGTGGACAAGCTGGTACCACTCAGGAACGACTCTCAGGTGGCTGGTAACCTTACTCGGTGCAGAGTTATGGATCATGGTGGAAGGATGATGACAAAGAGAATGGAGGGCACCTGGTGGCTGGGTGCATGGGATCCTGTGATTCCAGTCAGAAATACGTATTAGCTCTTCACCCTACTCGACCATGTCTTATTTAAATCTATTCAATTGTGAATTTTTCACATTTTGCTTAAAAAATACAACACACAACACTCCAGTCCAGGGCAATGCTATGTGGAGCGGCAGATGGTAAGCTGGTTCCCAACTTGAGCAGATCACATGGAGAGGGGCCGTGAAGACTGAGCCCGAGCAGCCCCAGGCCTTTCTACTTACTGCAAGCTGAACACAGGTGCAGTGGGTTTTCTTGAATGACGATTGAAAATCTTCCACAGCTGATCCTTCTGTGGCCTCTTTTCTCCATTTTTTGCTTCCTAGAAAAGGTGCATAAGATCCCATCAACTTTTAGTACACTTCTAATAACAGAGATAGGAAAAGTATTGGTAAAACAAAAATGTTAACTTATATCACAGCCTGGAATGATGTAGGTGGCGTGTGTCATTCTCAACAGAGTTCCCCTCTGCCTGCCTATTTTAGAGCTACCCCATAAGAAATTGCACCCAGCACAATTTGGCCTGATAACATTTACACCAAACCTTAAAAATAAATATCTTTTATCAAGTTCTCATGGAATCCAGACCTTCTGGAACCCTTGAGGCTAGACGAACCCTCAAAACTAAATCTTTAAAACTTAAACCAAAACCATCCCTTAAAGTCATCTTTAAACCACAGTTTAGCTTAATTAGAAAAGAATGTCTGCCTGGAGCATTGTGTTCTCTCAAAGGGTTATCATTATGAGATCATACTGGCAACAGCAACTGAAAAGGTTAGAAGAGCAGCTTAGAAGCTTGGGGAGCAGTGAGTTTGTGTTGATTGTGGTCAAACAATTCAGAAAAGGATACCAAGAAAGAATATCTGGCCCAAACTGGAGAATATAACCAATGTGACTGGATTGTAATATAGAAATGGTTGGATTGATGTATGTTTTGCTGTGTAAATCTTCACCACAAATATATACGAATAAATAAATAACTCTGTTTTGTTCCACAGAGGATAATATCTAATCATCATACGCATTTGTACAAAATAGAAATTTGAAGTACAGAATTATAAACTGTGGATTTTCCTCATATACCTGTCTGAAAATCAATTCTTATTGGAGAAAGAAGCTGTGAAGTACGTCCATACTGGGTCATATGGCTTTAGCTCCATAAACACAAGCTGACTGTATCAAAAAAGTCCAGAAAAGATGGTTTTGCCCCATATCTGTAGGGCTAAAGGCTATGGGAGCATGTGGGATTAACTGAAGCTGCATAAGGCCACAAGGGGGAACCAGAGAGGAGAAACTCCAATTGTCGTTTAGCAGGAGACTCCTCTAACCCGCAGCTTTGGCCTCCCTCCTTCACAGAAATTCTAATTCGTTCAAACGAATTCTAATTAACAACAATTCTTAACATAGCTCTTGCCCAGCCCCTGGGATACAGTAATAGCCCCAAGGGAAAGTTGCTCATTCTTAGTGTGGAGGGCTCTGTGCCCAAGTTATCCTGGACCAGCCCTGGATATGGGACAAGACTGATTCCTCAGGTATTAGCCTGAGGCATTGCTTAGCAAGCACAGCACCCTCGTCCAACTGTGCCTGGGCCTGCTGCTGGCAGAGAGAGGCCCAGTGCTTGGGGTTTATGGTGCTGGGGGCTGAGAAGCCAGACCATTTCCCTCTTGGAAAAACAAGCTTTCCTCCTGACTCATGTATTTTCTCACACTTCATTTTCTGTCTCCACCCTCCTCCTTTAGGGCATTTGAACGTCTGCTCCCCAAAGTGGAAACCTTGGACCTCACTCAAGTGAGTTCAGTTCAACACACAACTCTCTTTCCCTGCTGCTGTTAGACTCCTTTGTGCACTAAAATCTTCTTACTGACCAAAACGACAGACGGCAGTTCTACTCCAAGAGGCAGTTTCTCGACAAAACAAAGTAGGTAGAAAAGTATACTCTTAAATCCAAAGTTTCACACCATAAATAACACAAAAAGACGTTTACATTTAGTGTGTATATTATTTATGGGCACATATAAAACAATTTGCAAATATTCAGTACTGACATTGGCAAGCTTCATAAAGAATGTGTTCTCTCCGAGATATATCTAATCTTCTAAAAGATAACACAGCTTATGAATCATAAAGAGTATGTGGCCCTCCCATTAATTAATGCAGTCCCGAGGTGGTGCAAACGGCTAACGCACTTGGCTCCTAACAGAAATGTTGGAGGTTCGAGTCCACCCAGCGGCACCTGGAAGAAAGGCCTTCTGAAAAATCAGCCACTGAAAACCCTATGGAGCAGTTCTACTCTGTAACACATAGCGTTGCCATGAGTCAGAATCGACTCAACAGCAACTTGTTTTTTCCAATTAATAATTCCTCAGGGATGATGTAGTTTAACAAAATTGCTATGTATAAATTGTGTATCTCCTCATTACTCCCCAGCAGTGGATTCAGTGTTAGATCGGATTTTATACTTGGTTGTTCTTCTGTCTTTCTATCTTGTCCACCATAAAAGAGTAAATTTAGTCTGGGACATTGGTCCGTGTCTTGGTATTTGAGACTCTATAGGGTCTAGATTAGGAATTTGGGACAGAAACATTTAGTGCCCTGAATGCTTAATCAAAATGTTTATTAAATGTCAAAATATTTTTATTATACCTAATAAAACCTAAAAAAAAAAAACTATAATCTAGATTTTACTTCAATAAATAAAAACAGGCCTGGGATGATCCAGTGAGTAAGCATCATTAGTGCCCCTTGTATGTAAAGGAGAGCTCAGAGGTGATCACTGACATCTTGGTGTAAAGTAATGGTTCACCCACATGACACATGGTGATTTTTAGCACAAACATCAGGCTGTTTTCTTTTTTAGAGGGAGGAAACTCATAGAACACTTAGGACAAGTACCCACTTCTGTGGTAAAATGCTTTCTAACAGGAAACTTTAGTCTTTCAGACCTTGTCATCTGCTTCTGTTAGAGTCCTTTTAGTGATTACATACTAAACAGCTCCTCCTTCCTTGACTCTTGACCTTACAAAGGTAAATAAGCCGAGCTCTGGACAAAGTCCACATTGCCCTGTGAGCTTAGAGGTAGTGCACCTCTAGCTAACTGAAAGCAGTTGTTGTTGAGTCGATTCCGACTTATGGTGACCTCATGTGTGTCAGAGTCGAACTGTGCTCCACAGAGTTTTTAATGGCTGCTTTCTGGAAGTAGATCACCAGGCCTTTCTTTCGAGGCCCCTCTGGGTGGACCGGACCTCCCACCTTTCGGTTAGCAGCTGAGCATGTTAACCATTTGCATCACCCAGGGACTCGTAACTGACTGAAGCATCAGATAAATAATTCTGAATCCACATGTGCTAATGGTTGATCCCATGAATGTTTCTAAAACACTAAGAATTTTACATCTACGGTTCTTTACATGTACAATTCTTACTACCTCTGGAAGATTTCTTGCTTAAGAATGGGAAGAAGCAAGCCCTGAGAAGAGGGATTAGGCTTGTTTCCAGTGGGATGAATAGGCAGGGGTGGAACCCCACAGTGAAGATTTCTGTTCATCATAAGTAGTGATGGTGGAAGCTGGTATACAATGGTGTACAATAAACCCTCATCTGGGCAAAGTTAAAACACAGCCTACAAGACTACTCCCCAAGAGCCATAGCAGTGATTCTTAACCAAGGGGCCTCATCAGGATCACCTGGGAAGAGTTTTAAAAATATTTTTGCCAGGGCTCCACCCCTGGTGAAGCTGACTCAGTAGGTGGGGCCGAGGCATGTGAATTATTTAAAATCTGCTTGGGGATTTTGATGCTCGCCCCAGTTGAGAACCACTGCTAGAGGGATTTGTAAGCTGGGAGGGAAGCTGGGCTATGTGCCCCACCCTGACATTGAGATCCTATAATAACTTGACCAGCAGCTTCTGGCATTCGTCCAGTCAGTTGACTGCCACTCTCACTACAGCGAATATGCCGGGATCGACACCCACCCACCCTGGGAAGTTAGCAGCAAGAAGCCCTCACCGTTCAAGGGCCCAGTGGCAGAAGGCACAGCCTGGACTTGGCGCCGTTGTCTCTGCATGTTTCTGCCCTCCCACAGTGTTGTTGGGGTCCTCCTGTACCGCAAAGCACACACAGACATGGATGTGACAGAGGATGTGACTCACTCCCACCACTGCCAAGCACAGTTCAGTGAGCAGCTCAGACCGGGCTGGACTCGCCTGCTGAATTTCAGAATTCAGGATAGATTCACCAAGCCGCTCCCTTTACAGATGGGGAAACTGAGGCCCAGCGGAATAGCAGGAAGAAAAAATAATCCATCTTTAATTCTAAGTTCTCGGTGGGGTCTGTGCTTCTAATGACCTGGGGCTTGTAGAAAAGAAACTTCAACACTGGCTAAACTTCTTTCCTTGTCCAAACAGATTTTTAAATCTAGTTTACAGATGAGAGAATGCTTTTACTTTTTTAAAAAAAATTTCCCCTAGTTTCAAATTACTCCAAGCTCCACCAGAGAATAAGATGATTTAAGACGATGGTTTTTAAACCTACTACCTAACCACTAGTTAGCAGACCTCTTCCAAAGCAATGTATTCAACTATGACTTAAAACAAGATTTACAGACTAGCTACAGGCCTAAATTATTGATTATAAATCCCTCTTTAACACAAACATATATTACTGAACCGAAAGGGCTCATGCTATCCAGCATGTATTTTTATTACAGTCTTATCCTTTATTTAAGCTGAAGATAAATGTACTCTTTCCACCATCATAAACAATACTGGCATGAGCACCATTGTACAGATGGCTTTTTCCATGTTTTGAATTACTTCCTTAGGAAACATCTGGGTCAAAGGTTGCAAACATGTTTGTGTGATGATACTCACTGCCAAATTGCTTTCCACAAAGATCGTAGGGATTACACAGCTACCAAAAATGCGGGCTGGCACGATTTGACCACACCTTCCTCAGTGTCAGGAATTATCACTTGGCAACGCTTTTGTTCATTTATAAAGGGGGGAGGGGCAGATGGTGGCACTTTGTGTTAATTAGCATTTCCTATGTTATTAATGGACATAAAAATTTTACCACGTGCTTATTTATTGGTTGTATTTCCTGCTTGTGACTGTTTAGTTCCTTTGTCCATTTAGTTTTTTGGAGGGTTTCAGTGTGTCCTTACTAATAAAAACAATCATTTATTGATTGTTCATCGTGTGCCAGGTGCTTCTCATATTAAAAAACCAAACCCGTTGCCATCAAGTCGATTCCGACTCATAGTGACCCTATAGGACAGAGTAGAACTGCCCCATAGAGTTTCCAAGGAGTGACTGGTGAATCTGAGCTGCCGACCTTTTGGTTAGCAGCCATAGCACTTAACCACTACACCACCAGGCTTTCCAATAAACCTGTGTTGTTGAGTCCGACTCATAGTGAGCCTATAGGACAGAGTAGAACTGCTCCATAGGGTTCCCGAGGAATGCCTGGTGGATTCGAACTGCTGACCTTTTGGTTAGCAGTGTAGCTCTTAACCACTGCACCACCAGGGCCCCCTTCCCACTTCTCATATTAGTCTCCTTTATTCCTTCCCATATCCCACGTTGTCCGCATTTTGATAATGAATCAATAATGAATAATCTGAGGCTCAGAGAATTTAAGCAACTTGCCAAAGTTACATAGAGTAAGGGGCAGAGCCAGGATTTGAACCTTTAACTGTCAGACTCACATACATGAGTTCTTAACCACAATTCTACTGCTCCTTTGTGCATATGTTGGAGCACTTTGGATAATAAAGAGCTCAACATTACTCTTAATATTTTCCCAGTTGTCTGTCTTTTTAAAACATTAACTGCTTTCAGTTTTGCAAAATAAGTTAAAATGTTGATGTTATCAAAGAGAAGGGTGCAAATGGTCCAGAAGCATGTGAAAATAGGTTGAATTTCACAAACAGTCAAAAAAACACCAACAAAAACAATAAGATAGCAGTTTTTACTCATCACTTTAGCAAAGGTTGAAAAGAAAAAGAAAACAATTCACAGGGTGGGCTGAGGGTGGAGACACCCACATTCCCACAGCCTGCTGTAGGCTTATAAACTGGCACCACCTTGCTAAGAGTCCAGCTTATCAGAATTTTCAATATGTGTATCTTTTGAACCATTAATTGCACCCCTAAGTTTTTATCCTGAGGAAATCATGAACTACAGCCAAAAGTTTGCAAGTAAAATGATGGTACTTGAAGTAGTGTTTATAATATCAAAGAACTGGGAAAAAACTAAATGACATCAGTAAAGGATTGGTTAAATGAATCAGGGCACATCCATATAATGAAATACAATGTAGTCATTAAAAATGAAGATATAGGTTTATTCTAAGTGACATGGAGAGGTGTCCACAATATATTGTTAAATGAAAAAAAGCAAATCATAAAACAATATAGTATGATTCTATTTTTTTTTAAATGTATATACAGTATGTGTATGTTGTTAGGTGCTGTCGAGTTGATTTTCAACTTATAAACCAAAACCAAACCTGTGGCCATTGAGTGGATTCCAATTCATAGTGACTCTGTAGGACAGAACAGAATTGCCTCATAGGGTTTCCTAGGCTGTAATCTTAACTGAAGCAGTCTGCCACATCTTTCTCCCACAGAGCAGCTGGTGGGTTTGAACCACCAACCTTTCAGTTAGCAGCTGAGCGCTTAACCACGGTGCTACCAGGGCTCTTTTATGACAGAGTAAAACTGCTCTATAGGGTTTTCTAGGTTGTGATCTTTAGGGGAACCCAGCCACTGGGTGAGTTTGAAGTGCCAACCTTTTGGTTAGCAGCTGAGTGCTTAACCGTTGTGCCACCAGAGCTCCTTATATATGTGTATGCAGAGATTAAAGAAAGACTGGAAGCATATACTAAAATGTTAATAATTTTTCTCCCAGTGAAATGTTCTTCTTCATACTTTACTTTCTGATTTTTTTTCTGCAATAAGCATATATCACTTTTATAATTTTTAAAAGGTTTTTTCCTCTTTTTTTCTGTGTTTTCTTCTCCCACTTCTAACCCTGCAGGGTCACCCCTGCACTTCACATTTGAGACAGACTGGCTTAAACCGAATGTAGGGAGATGCCAACCCACCACATTTGGGAAACTCCAATCTATTATAACCTGCCATTTTACCCTGGGCAAATCTCACTTTTCTAACATTCCAACTTGTTTTCTGCAAAAAATCTTTGTAAACTGTAAAGCTCTGAACCAATAGAATGGGCTTATTATAATATCGTTATCATTTTAGACCCAGGGGTCTTTAATCCCTGTATTTCCAGTTCATTCGTGAGATAATCTCTGGACCATGGCTACTCAAAGTATGGTCCTGGGACAAGCAGCATCAGCATCACCTGGAAGCTTGTTAGAAATGCAGAATCACAGGCGCCACCCAGACCTACTGAATCAGAGTCTGCACATTAACAAGATCCACAGATGAGTCCTCCCACATTAAAGTTGGAAAAACCCTGGTCTAGAACCAGGGAACCGGTTCATTCCAGTTCAGACCCCTGCTGAGAATTTGCATTTCCACCCCCAGATATACTGAATCAGAGTCTACATTTAACAAGATCCCTGGGTTAGAAGTGATTCTTACCTACAGTAAAGCTGGAGAACCACTGCTCTGCTAGTGGTTCTCAGAACTGGTCTCTATCTAGCAGCATTAGCATCACCTGGCAACTTGTTAGAACTACAAATACTCAGCAGGGTTTCGAACCTGAACAAACCGGTTCAAAGCCCTGTCTTGAACACATACCTAGCTAAGTTTCTCCTGAGTGCTGAAAAAGTGGGGTTATTAGTTATACCTGCCGTTATCACCAGCACCGACATCCAAGGTGCCAATTTGTATAAGGTGATCTTCATTATGCCAATTTCAACGTTACATTCAGCAACACTAGTTATGGTTACGGTGAACAGAGCAGAACCAGGACTGGGCAACTGGACATTACCCTGGAGACAGAAGACAGCCTTATGGACATTTGATCCGGCAGGTCCTCGGCAGCCGCAGCGCCGCTTGGCCAGTTTAGGTAACTGGTAAAAATAAATAAACAGCAGTTTGAATTTTTGAATCAGTTCTTGAGCTACCTGGGAGCCCCCACATGTTGGGATTATTTGGTCCTTCTTTAATCTGGTGAGGAGTCTTGGGGCGGTGGGCACGTGCAACCTGAGGCAGAGAGTGGTGGGGACATCATGTGACCACTGGACCTTTCTCCTATTTTCCCACCACCGCCATCCCCACCCCCATCCCTCCCGCTCCTCTGCTCCTTGGATGTCCGTCCCGGGCATTGCAGAGGCCCCCTGGTTGTCGGGGTGCAGGTGGAGGAGCAGTCCGCCGTATTGTAACACGCAGTCTAAGTCTACTTCTCCCACGAGGGCCTCTTGGAACCTACGGAGCAGCCGCTTGGACCAGGCCGGCGGCCCCCTGCCTTCTCTCCCAGAGGCTGCGGGAGGAGGGGAGATGAGGGGGTGAGGTGGGGGCCGGGGGGCAGGACTCACGTCTGCGGGTCCAGCTCACAGAGCTCCTCGGAGAGAGCCTCCTGCGGTCCTGCCCGGGTCACCCCTGTCCCCTTGCTTCCGCGTGTGCCTGGAGGCTCAGAAGGGTGACCAGGGAGCTCCTTGGGAATCTGTGGGAAACCACACAGAAGGACTTGCCGTTAAGGCTACAGTACCACAGGAAATGGCTCAAAATCAGTTCAACATCCCCAAACCCATTGCCATAGAGTGGATTCCGATTCATAAGGACCCTACATGACAGAGTAGAACTGCCCCATAGGGTTTCCAAGGCTGTAATCTTTATGGAAGCAGACTGCCATATCTTCCTCCCACGGGAGCCCCAGACCACACCTAATAACACCATGACATCTTGCCAGAAGTGCCTTTTCCTGGACTCCTCACCTAGCTGCGCCATCCTCATCCTCTAGGACTCAGTTCAAATCTTGCCTCTTCTGAAAAGCTTTCTCTGACCATCTTTCCCTAGTATCCCCACCCTCCCATTAGTTACTTTTGGCTACATCCCATTACCTAATAGTCATGGTAACTAGCACCCAGGGAGCACCATACTATAAGCCAGACCCCCACTTAAAGTACTTTATATAAACTCATTTGAACCTCATAACAACCCTGTGAGGCACGTAGTATTATTATCTCCATTTTACAGATGAGGAAACTGAGGCACAGAGAGGTTACATAATTTGCAGCATGCAATATTACTTCCTGCACAGCGTTTTTAACATTCTGTAGTTGTATGTTTGTTTTATTTGTTAATGTATGTCTCCCTCACAGAAATGAAAGTCACCTTGAGGGCAGGTGATTTGTTTGCCTTGTTTATGCTAAACCCACAATACCTAGAAAGGTGCCTTAAAAAAAAATCCGCTTGCTGTCAAGCTGATTCTGACTCACGGCAATCGTGTGTCAGAGTAGAACTGTGCTCCACACGGTTTTCAATGGCTGTGATCTTTCAGAAGTAGATCGCCAGGCCTTTCTTGAAGGCACCTCTGTGTGGACTTGAACCCCTAACCTTTATGTTAGTAGCTGAATGCTTTGTTGCTATACGCTGGAAAGGTGCCTAAGCATATAGTAATAAATATTTGCTGAATGAATGACTAAACCCACTGCTGTCGAGTCGATTTCCAACTCATAGCAACCCTATAGGACAGAGTACAACTGCCCCCATAGGGCTTCCAAGGTTGTAAATCTTTTACGGAAGCAGAGTGCCACAGCTTTCTCCCATGGAGCAGCTGGTGGGTTCGAACTGCTGACCTTTTGGTTGGCAGCTGAGTGCCTTAACCACTGTGCCACTAGGGCTGCGAATGAATGAATAAAAACACCAGCAGTAGACTCTTTTTTCAGGGCTACTTAGCACAAAGTAATCGATTTCTCATCATTTCGCAACAGTTGCTGTAAACTTACTGTGTTGTCTATTGCTGTCAGTCAATTCCGACTCATAGCAAACCTCTAGGACACAGTAGAATTGCCCCATAGGGTTTCCAAGGAGTGGCTGCTGGATTCGAACTTCCGACCTTTTGTTTAGCAGCCTGAGCTCTTAACCGCTGGCCAAATGAAGATGAGCAAACCCAGACCTGAGGAAGCTGCTGGCAGGTGGCTGGACTGACTCACTGGGCTCCCTCACAATACCTTGAAGTGTGATTCCAGTTTAGGACTCAGGATAACATGCTGTGGACCTTGGAGACTGCTTGCAAAGTGTTGAAATTGGTTACATCCACAATGGCTCAGGGTTTACTCTACTGAACACTGGAGCATTGACTCTATACCACATTAAGTCAGATGATCAGGATACAGAGGAGTAAGGCACAGACCAATGAGACACAGTGCTGTGGAAACACTGAAGACAGAGCAAAGAATTCTGCCTGAGGTGGGGTGTGTGTATCAAAGTTACACAAATGCCCTAACTCTGAAGCTGGGCCTTGAATGAGTGAGATTTTGCCAGGCCACTGAGTGTTTTGAGGAGGCAAACACTTCTTTGGAAGGGCAAACGATTATGTAATCTTCATCATGTCCTTGGCTCTAACAAAAAACCTCATTCACATTTTGAATGTCAGCCACAGTCTTCAAATACTGTATGAAATGAAACAGTCTGTTTAAGGCAATTGGTCAAATGATTCAGAGTTTCCCAGAATTTCAATTTAGTCTGAAATGCTCTGATAGTTGTCTCTACAAAAACAATAAGTGGAGAAAGAAGAAAGACAGTGGTGATTGATTTGAATTCTCAACCTTGCATATGTAGATAATCCAAAAGAATTTAACTGGAGAGAAGGAAAAATTAGAAGTGGACTCATGGGAAATCATTCTTACACTGAGTGTGCTATCTTTTATTTAAGAAACAAAAAAACTATCAAGAAGAAAAATTATTTCTTCCAGATGCAATCCACAAAAAAATTTACTATTCATCCAGAATAGCTCTTCAACAGTTCATCGGTTTAAACAGCGTTGTTACATCCAAAACAAACGAGACTTTTCCAAAAACCAATGCTTGAAATAGCTTCTAATTAAAAAAAAAAAAAAAAAAACGGTCACATCGATTCCAGCTCATAGCGACCCTATAGGACAGAGTAGAACTGCCCCTTAGGGTTTCTGGGGCTGTAGATCTTTGCTGAAGCAAACTGTCACATCTTTTTCCCCTGCAGCTAGTGAGTTCAAACTGCTGCGCTTTTAGTTAGCTGCCGAGCACTTTAACCACTGTGCCACCAGGGCTTCTCTCAATGTGATTCATGGGACTTTGGAAAGTTAAGTTTTCATGATGTATTAAAACAGATTCAGTAATTCCATGAATTAAGATCCTACAAATGCATAAAAACCTGCTTTCTGGCACCAAATTAGGTTGTAAGTTGCTATATTACCTCATTTGAGGGTAGAGAAGATACGGATACCAAGTCATCCAGGATGATTGGAGAACTCACGGGAAGAGAGGGAGGTGAAGTATATTTGTGTTCATCAACTTTCTCTTTAACATCTTCAAGTAGCAGCTCCAACTTAAAGATTTCACCTTCCACTTTCCTAAGTAAGCATAAGCAAACACAAGATAATCAAATAAACTATTATATGCTATGTAGTCAGCATTCTGACTTAGCAACAGCAGTTCTTGATCTATATTGTTAATGTAGTCTGTGTTCAGATAGGAAGGATAATGGGCACCATCCCTGACTGGCATCCTGTTTATGGATTGACTGTGAAAGCCTGAGCTCTAATCCTCATTTTCTTGTTCATTAGCTTGGCATCCTTGGGTAAATTACTTAATCTTTCTGGGCTTCTAGTGTCTCAACTGTAACATGGAAATAGCAACCACTTGCTTATCAAGATCTGATGACTTCAAGGTCCCTTACATTTCTAACAGCTGTGATTCTATGGAAATTTTTTTATGTCAATTAAAAAAGAGGAAGAATAAAAATACTTTTTAATTAAAAAGGAAGAAAATATTTGAGTAATTTAATTAACAAGCTTGATCTAATCTATATGATTTTATGTACATGTGTAAATTAATGTAAATATATTTTTACCCAAAAAATAGAATCCATTTTCTTCAAATTCATTACATTTACAAAAATTTATTAATCCACAGAAAAACTCAACAAATTCCAAAACATTAAAAATCATACAGCTCACATTTTCTGATTACTAGAAATTAATACCAAAAAGAAGGTTTTAAAAAATCTGATTGGAAAAAACACTCATCTAAAAAACTTTTGGGTAAAAGAGGAAATGAAATGGAAATTAGAGATAATTTACAAGTGGATAATACTGAGAGAAAAACATATGAAAACTAAGGTAATGCGGCTAAAGCAATACTGTGAGGAAAATTTATACTTTTAAAACGAATTATTAGAGGAAAAAGTTCAAAAATGAATAAACTAAGTATTCAAAACAAGAAGGCAGAAAAAGAACTACAAAGTAAATTAAGAAAAGGAAGGGATTCATAAAGTAACCAGAAATATATGATATTTAAAGGAATTTGATCAGTAAAATAAAATGTGTTTTCTCTGAAAATATCTATAAATAAACTACTAGAAAGTCTGACCAAGAAACATAAATAATATTAGGAAGGAGAAAGGCAAAATAACGGGAATTTTTTTTTTTTAATCAAAAGGGACTAAACAACTTTATAGCAACACAGTTTAATATCTAGGTAAAATGGACCAGTTTCTAGGAAAAGAGAAATTATTAAAATTTACTCAAAAAGGTAGGAAATCTGAAAACACTAATAATCAGACAAAAACGGAACAGATTAGCAAAAATCTACCCCCAAGAAAGCACCAAGCCCAAGTGGTATTATGAGTGAATTCTACCAGGACTTTAAGGAACAGAATTCCTGTGTTATTAAACTCTTCTGGAACATAAAAAGAAAAGAGAAAGTTTCCCAGCTCATTCTATGGTTCAATATTAGGATATTTATTAATATAATTCACTATAAAAATAAAGGAGAAAAACTATACAGACTTCTAAACAGATTTCTAAAACCCATTTGATTAAATTAAGCATCTTCCTAAATTAGACAAAAATTAATCCTAGTAAATCCTAGAAGAAATCTTTCTCAATAAAGCTTATCTAGAGGGGGCAGGGCCAAGATGGCAGAGTAGTCAGATGCTTCCTGTGGTCCCTCTTACAACAAAGACCAGAAAAAACAAGTGAATCGATTGTATATGTCAATCTAGGAGCCCTGAACGTCAAAGACAAAGTTGAGGAATCAGACTGAGCAGCAGGAGGAGGGAGAGATGGTTCAGAAACCGTAAGGAGTTGCCAGACCTGACCCGGTGGGAACTGGCACTCTGCAGGCTGGATCAGCTGGCGCGAGCGGTGAGGCAAGCAGTGAGGCAAGAAAAACAACTCAGCACAGAAAATTAAGTGGAACAAAGAAACTGTCAACACACACACACACAAATACATAAAAATGACAGCACTAAACTCATACCTATCAGTAATTATGCTGAATGTAAATGGACTAAATGTACTAATAAAGAGACAGACAGTGGCAGAATGGATAAAAAACACAATCCATCTATATGCTGCCTACAAGAGACACATCTTAGACTTAAAGACACAAATAAAACTCAGAGGGGAAAAAATATATAAAGCAAACAACACTCAAAAAAGAACAGGAGTGGCAATATTAATCTCTGAAAAAATAGACTTTAAAGCAAAATCCACCACAAAGGATAAGGACGGACACTATATAATGATTAAAGGGTCAATACACCAGAAGGATATAACCATAGCAAATATTTATACACACAACAACAGGGCTCCAGAATACATAAAACAAACTCTAACAGCATTGAAAAGAGAAATAGACAGCTCCACAATAATAGTAGGAAACTTCAACAAACCACTTTCAGTGAAGGACAGAGCATCCAGAAAGAAGCTCAGTAAAGACACGGAAGATCTAAACACCACAAGCAACCAACTTGATCTCATAGACATATACAGAACGCTCCACCCAATAGCAGCCAAGTATACTTTCTCTTCCAAAGCACATGGAACATTCTTCAGAATAGACCACATATTAGGCCACAAAGCAAGCCTTAACAGAATCCAAAACATCGAAATATTACAAAGCATCTCTTCCTACCATAAAGCCATAAAAGTAGAAATCAATAACAAGAAAAACAAGGGGAAAAAATCAAATACATGGAAACTGAACAACATCTTGCTCAAAAACTACTGGGTTATAGAAGAAATTAAGGATGGAAGAAACAAATTCACAGAATCAAATGAGAATGAAAACACATCCTACCAGAACCTTTGGGATATAGCAAAAGCAATGCTCAGAGGTCAATTTATAGCAATAAATGCACACATCCAAAAAGAAGAAAGGGCCAAAATCAAAACATTAAACCTACTACTCAAACAAGTAGAAAGAGAGCAGCAAAAGAAGCACTCAGGCATCAGAAGAAAGGAAATAAATAGAATTAGAGCAGAATTAAATGAAATAGAGAATAGAAAAACAATTGAAAGAGTTAATAAGACCAAAAGTTGGTTCTTTGAAAAGATCAACAAAATCAATAAATCATTAGCCAAACTGACAAAAGAAAAACACAAGAGGAAGCAAATAACCCAAATAAGAAATGAGATGGGCAATATCACAACAGATCCACCTGAAATTTAAAAAATCATAACAGAATACTATGAAAAATTGTACTCCAACAAGTTTGAAAACCTCCAGGAAAGGGACAGACTTCTAGAAACACACTAGCTACCTAAACTAACACAAACAGAGGTAGAACAACTAAATAAACCTGTAACAAAAGAGGAGATTGAAAAGGTAATTTAAAAACTCCCAACAAAAAAAAAGCCCTGGCCCCGAAGACTTCACTGGAGAATTCTACCAAACTTTCAGAGAAGAGTTAACACCACTACTACTAAACGTATTTCAGAGCACAGAAAAAGATGGAATATTACCAAACTCATTCTATGAAGCCAGCATAACCCTGATACCAAAGCCAGGCAAAGACACCACCAAAAAAAGAAAATTACAGACCAATATCCCTCATGAACATAGATGCAAAAATCCTCGACAAAATTCTAGCCAAGAATTCAACAACATATCAAAAAAATAATTCACCATGACCAAGTGGGATTCATACCAGGTATGCAGAGATGGTTCAACATTAGAAAAACGATTAATGTAATCCATCACATAAATAAAACAAAAGATAAGAACCACACGATCTTATCAATTGAAGCAGAAAAGGCATTTAACAAAGTCCAACACCCATTCATGATAAAACTTTCAGCAAAATAAGAATAGAAGGGAAATTCCTCAACATAATTAAGGGTATTTATACAAAGCAAACAGCCAGCACCATCCTAAATGGAGAGAGTCTGAAAGCATTCGCCTTGAGAATGGGAACCAGACAAGGATGCCCTTTATCACCACTCTCATTCAACATTGTGCTGGAGGTCCTAGCCGGAGCAATTAGGCTAGAAAGAGAAATACAGGGCATCCAAACTGGTAAGGAAGAAGTAAAAGTATCCCTATTTGCAGATGATATGATCTTATACACAGAAAACCCCAAAGAATCCACAAGAAAACTACTGGAACTAATAGAAGATTTCAGCAAAGTATCAGGATAC
>NW_004444140.1:1027374-1052074 GCF_000243295.1 Trichechus manatus latirostris | reverse complement strand
GAGAACTTCAAAGAGGAAATCACCAAATCAATACCATTTACAATAGCCCCCAAGAAGATAAAATACTTAGGAATAAATCTAACCAGAGATGTAAAAAACCTATACAAAGAAAACTGCAAGAAACCAAAGGAGACCTACATAAGTGGAAGAACATACCTTGCTCATGGATAGGAAGACTCAACATTGTGAAAATGTCAATTCTACCCAAAGTGATCTACAGATGCAATGCAATCCCGATCAAAATTCCAATGGCATTTTTTTAATGAGATGGAGAAACAAATCACCAACTTCATATGGAAAGGGAAGAGGCCCCAGATAAGTAAAGCATTACTGAAGAAGAAGAACAAAGTGGGAGGCCTCACACTACCTGATTTTAGTACCTATTATACAGCCACGGTAGTCAAAACAGCCCGGTACTAGTACAACAGATACATAGACCAATGGAACAGAATTGAGAATCCAGATGTAAATTCAACCACCGCTGATATTTGACAAGGGACCAAAGTCTGTTAAATGGGGAAAAGACAGCCTCTTTAACAAGTAGGTGCTGGCATAACTGGATATCCATCTGCAAAAAAATGCAACAAGGCCCATACCTCACACCATGCACAAAAACAAACTCAAAATGGATCAAAGACCTAAATATAAAATCTAAAACAATAAAGATCATGGAAGAAAAAATAGGGACAACGGTAGGAGCCCTAGTACAGGGCATAAACAGAATATAAAACATTAACAACCTAGGTGCCCATCAACAGATGAATGGATAAACAAATTATGGTATATTCACACAACGGAATACTACGCAACAATAAAGAACAATGATAAATTCGCGAAACATCTCATAATATGGATGAATCTGGAAGGCATTATGCTGAGTGAATGCTTGCTTCCACCAGTATTATTCAATATTGTTCTGGAAAGACTAGTAAATGAAATAAAGCAATAGAAATAAATGAGATATATAGGAAATGGTAGGAAGAAAAAAAGTATAAATATTTGGGAGGGAAAATATCATTATTTTCAGATGCTATGATTTTCATACCTAAAAACTAAAACTATCAACTGAAAAATCAACAAAGCACTAAGAAGAGTATTGCATAAAGTAGATCAGCACAAGTTAAATATACACTGTTTTGTATTTCCTACATACCGTTTAGAGAAACTATATTAACAATCTTCAGAAAAAGTGTTACAAAACTAGGGGTAAACAACAACAAAAATGTGTAAAGGCTACATGAAGGAAACATGTTCCTGGATGGGAATACTCATTGCATAGATTTTGACTCTTCCTAAATTAATCTGTAGATTTAATACAATCATAAACAAAATTCTAATGGGATTTTATGAAGAAAACTTGGCAAGCTTCTTAATGAAGTTTGTTAGTAAGAGGAGTGTGCAAGAATAGCCAAAGAAAGTTTTAAAAAGAAGGCATACTTCAAAATATACACTAACAATAATAATTATAAGATGTGTGGTTAATGCAGAAATAGAAATCTAGATCAAAAGGATAGACTAGAACCAGGCCCGTATACACGGGAAGGTTTCGTATATGATAAAAAGAAAAGGATGAGTGGCCTTTTCAATAAATGGGGAAAGGCTGTTCTATTCAGTAAGTGGTTGAACAAAGATCTAAGCATGAAAATCCAAAGTGATAAAAAAAAATCGAACAAAATATAGGAAAATATGTTTATAATCCAGCAGGCAGAAGCAAGGACAAGGAGAGACTTAAAATTTAACAGAAGGAAGTGAAATAAGGGAGTAAGGCATCCAGGTAGCAGGAGGGGATGGGCTCAAGGACCATGGCTGGAGGGCTTGGAAAATAATGGAGGAAGAAAGAGGAGGTGAAAACATGGTGATTTGGAGACGGAGAAAAGGCATTTTTGAGAGAATTCATATTTTTTCTGTAAAGCAGGAGGCAAGGTTATATCCTGAGAATATTCGGGGAGAGAGCATTGATGAAGTAGAATCTTACTTCTTCACTCCTTGGCTTCCGGTGTTAGTATGAGAAAGAATCACATGACTATTGAAGTCCATCCTGAATAACAAGATGCATGGAATCCAAACAAGTATTTTTGCACATTAGCTTTTAAAGGTGACATTTTAAATAAGAGAACAGCTGACTTAGAGTAAACAAGTAATTAGTCAATAAATTTGCAGAATTCTTGCACCTACAGAAGGCCATCCACAACAGCCTTTGGGCTCAACACTTAGAAAGTTCTTCACATACCAAGCCCACATGGGTTGTTTGAGTTTCTGCTCACTGCCTCGTTATGCCCATACAAGTACAGAAGACCAGTCTCGCACTGCCCAGCCTTTGCTTGTCCTAAGGTGGCTTTAACTGAGTTTTGGGAGAGGCTGGGTCCCTCCCTTGCGCCAATATTAAAAGCTTCTCCTGTATATGGGATGTAATTGCAGTTGAAACTCTTTTGATTTATATTGTGCCAGACACAGTGTGGGTGTAACTAGGATATAAAAAAGCATTGCATAACTTTGGTCTTAATGTGCAGAGAGGACTGTCTTTAAAATAACTGCCAAAATAAGTGGGATTCCGTGGAAAATAAATATCATTACTTTATAAATTTTTAAACAAATAGTGAAAGTATGAGGAGATATTTTTTTCCCTCAGGAAAAATAATAACAACAAGCCTTCGGGAAAAGTCAAGGTTAAAACCCCATCCTTGCTGTCTAATTACTCAGTATTGAAATAACAGTAGACAGAGGTTCCATTCTTTTTGAAAAAGTAAAATTGTACCTTAGGAAAGAACTACCTCAGGATGCTAGTGCCAAAATATAAACCATTAAAATATTTTGGCATCAAGAGTGATTTTGTGTTAAAAACCTATGAATAGAAAGAGCTGAACTTACAAGTATTAAACTTATTAAATGGATTCTTTTAATTCATACAGGAAATTATATAGAAACAATCCCAGCCTTGAGTCCTGGAATACATCTTAAAATTATTTGGATTGGAGAGAGAAGAGTATAGTGCTATAAAAACGGCCAGTTACAAACTTCAAGATTGTGCCCCCAAGTCTCTAATGTGAATTAGCTCAGGGATCATTTGACTTAAAACCCTAACATTTTCCCCTTATCAGGATTTGTGGGTCCCTCATCCCAACACTAACCAACCTAATAATGATCCTCTCCTGCCCACTGTCCCTTGGAATTTTCAGTGAATGGGAAAGGAAAGGGGAAAAGAGGGAAGAAGAGAAGAAACAGGCAGGGACAATAACGGACGGGTGGGGAGGAAAGGAGAGGAAAAGGATGAGAGGAGGAGAGAAAGGACTTGGAGAGGAGAGAGGGCCCTCCAAGGGTTAGCATGTGAGCTTTTCTAGGCTTTTCCTTCTCTCCTCTGGGTTTCAGAATCAAGTACAATGACATCCAACAAATGCAAAATGGTGGCATAATACAGTGGCCAGCACGGAACCTTACACATAGCAGGTATTCCATAAGTATTTGTTGCATTTTGTTCATTGGTGGCACAGTTTTTGCTGACCCTAGATCAGTGGCTATCCAAGCACTAAGCCAGAAGCCACATCAGAATCACACCTGAAGGAAGTCAGCTCTGAACCCTCTGCCTCATGCAATTGGTTTAAATCTGACCTTTCTGGATCAAAGTCATCGACAGCTGGGGATTTGTGCTTGTGGCCTTGCTGCAAAGTCAGATGCTTCTCCTTGGTGGCCAGAAACTCCTGCTCCAGCAGTTCAAGATGTCCTTGCAGTTTTCCCAGGACCTACAGCAATGAAGTCACTGTAATCATTCATATGCAAACCTGTGAGTGCAGTTGTTTTCCCAGAAACATAATGAGAGTGTGCCTTCCAGTAGTGTCAAAACCAAGGCACCATCCTCCTTCTGGCAGCACCAATTGTTTTGTTTCAGAACTGACATCTAAAAATACACAACCTAAGATCCATATTGACATTCACAACACCCTCACAGTACATAGCTCAAAAAATACAGTTACTTCTGAAACTAAAGACACAAGGGAAAGAACAGTCCAAAGGACTAATAGACCACAGCTAATATAGCCTCCACCAGACTGAGTCCAGTACAACTAGATGGTGCCTGGCTACGACCACTGACTGCTCTGACAGGGATCACAGTGGAGGGTGCCAGACAGAGCGGGAGAAAAATGTAGAACAAAATTCTAACTGAAAAAAAAAAAAAGACCAGACTTACTGGCCTAACAGAGACTGGAGAAACCCCTAGAGTATGGCCCCCGGACACCCTTTTAGCCCAGTAATGAAGTCACTCCGGAGGTTCACCTTTTAGCCAAAGATTAGACAGACCCATAGGACAAAATGAGACTAAAGGGGCACACCAGCCCAGGGGCAAGGACTCGAAGGCAGGAGGGGACAGGAAAACTCATAATAGGGAAGCCAAGGTCAAGAAGGGAGAGTACTGACATGTCATGGGGTTGTTAACCAATGCCGTAAAACAATGTATGTACTAACTGTTTAATGAGAAGCTAGTTTGTTCTGTAAACCTTCATCTGAAGTTCAATTTAAAAAAAAAAATAGTTACTTCTGATTTCTCTCCCCAAACACACTCAGAGGCCTCTAAACTTCCTTAGTGGGACATTAATTAGCCCATATATTTGCAGAGTGATTTTCCACTTACAAAGCACTTTCTCATTCTTTATTCTATCTAATCCCCACATCAATGTCGTAAATGCTGCAACGTAGATTTTCTTATCCTCATTTTACAGAGGAGGAAATTGGAGTTCTGCTAGGAGGTATGTCTAAAGTCACTAGAACTTAAAAATGGGTTTGAGTCTATGGGCACTTGGAGGGTGAATTGGGGAAGGAACAGCTGAAAGATCTAACCAAAAGCTATGAATGGGTCTTCCAGACCTTGCCATGTGCAGCCTCGTGCAGGTGAATGTTTAAACTGTGCTGGTCAGGGGCTTGCTTAAAGATGTACAGAGTCTTCAGCCCTGCATCCCCAATCAGAAAACATTTCTTGAGCACTGCCCATGTCTGGCCCTGGGCCAGGGGTGTGAGAGATGAAAAATTGTGTCAGGCATAGACCCTGGTCTCAAGGATTTTATTCCCACTGGGTAAAGAGACCATGGATTGGTACTTTGCCGTGGCTCAATGGAAGAAATGAGACTTAATTCAGGCTTGAAGATGCTCAGAAGGGCCTGGAGCAGGTAGCATTCATGAAAACTGGAGAGGAAGGGATGAATTGGAGAGAGATTGCCAAGGAGAGAAATATAGTATAGTGAGACCTTGTAAGGTCAAAAACAGCAGAGTTCAAGTTCAGGCTCTGTCACTTATTGATTGTATGATTTTAGGCAACTTGAACTCTATAAGCTTCAGTTTGCTCATCTGTAAAATCAAGATCATAATAGCCCTCATCTCATATTGTTGTGAAAATTAAATGAAATAATGCATGAAATGCACTTGATATAGCACAAGGAGCACAGTAAATGCTCAATTGACAGTAGTTATGGCAATGATGATAATGATGATGGTTAAAAATGAAAAACAAGAGTTTGAAAACATACAGTTTGTTGTTGTTGTTGTTAGGTGCCATCGAGTCAGTTATGACTCATAGTGACCCTATAGGACAAAGTAGAACTGCCCCATAGGGTTTCCAAGGAGCAGCTGGTGAATTCAAACTGCCTACCTCTTGGTTAGCAGCTGAGCTCTTAACCACTACACCACCAGGGCTACTGGCTATAGCGCATAAAAAATTGCAAGTGTGGTAGGTGTATTCTACTTTCCCCACAGATCCATCCTCCATCTTTCTCTGTGCCCAGGAGGTTGACCTTTAATGAATTGCATCAGCAGTCTCCCTTACCCTCAGACTTGGTTGATTTCAGCCAATGGAAAACATGGGCAGCAGAGAGGGGTTGGAAAAGGTTGAGGTAAGAGATCTCCCCATGTCATCCTGGAACGGCTGTGCCACTATACCAAAGGCCACAGTGCTTGTCAGCTACTCCTACATCTACAGCTACTCTCTTCAGGCTCCAGTACCTGCTCCTCCCATGCCCCTTCAGACCTAAGGATGAAGCAGCTCCCCACTGTTACTTCCATGAGATGCTTTTCCATCCCTTATTTGTCTCCCGTGTAAATGATGCCTTATTAAATTCTCCTCGCTTACCTCATTCAGCTGAGTCATCTGGCTCCTGCCAGGACCCTGACTAATACTATAAATATCAAGACAATGCTTAGGTTTCTAGTTTGGGAGTTGGGAAGAATGTGATGCCCCTGACTAAAATGAGGAATTCGGAAAGGCTAACAAGTTTGAGCGAAGATGTCATTGTTGGCCAAGTTTGTGATGAGAGTAAGATATCAAGTGAAGACATACACAAACATTTGGAGCTACAGGTAAGAAGTTAGGACTGGTAATTTAGGAATTCGTAGCATGAAAATCGCATTTGAAGCCATGTGAGTGAGCTAGGTGTTCAAAGGAAAGAAGATAAGGAGGAAAGAGAGGAAAGTCAGTTATGAATTATAATTTAGGATCTTGGAATGCAAATTATGTTGAACAGTTTCTAAGTATAACCCATTACTGTCCAGTTGATTCCAACTCATAGCAAACCTATCAGACAGAGTAGAACTGCCCATAGGGTTTCCAAGGAGTACGTGGTAGATTCAAACTGCTGACCTTTTGGTTAGCAGCTGTAGCTGTTAACCACTATGCCACCAGGGTTTCCTCTAAGTATAAGTATACCTCATTTAATTCTCTTAACAACTCTGAGATGGGCAGACATGCTACAACATGTCTAAGATCATATAACCAATAAGTAGAACTAGGATGTAAACTCACTTGAATGTCTAAAATCCGAATGCTTTCTACTACACTGTGTGAACCAAGTTGAGAAGTTTTAGTCTTAGCCCTGTCTTCCAACACTGCACCAAATGGGCCTGGAACTCTCAGACCATTGTCAGGAGCCACCTTTACTCTCCTCTAAGTGCCAACCAGAATCCTGCTTACCCGCTAACATTAGGAAGAAGCTTCCTGAATGGAGGCCTCTGAAGACTAGTGCTTTGAACCAGTTCTCTCTGCTTTGCCCGCCCTTTTTAATTCTATGTTCTCCCAATTCCTGAAAGCCTGACTCTTTGGAAATCTCCTTTGTCATTGACTCCCTAACCCCTGAAATCTGCCTTCCCTGGATCCACTACTTCATTGAAACTAGGCTTGCTGAGGTCCCTCGTGACCTCCTGGTTGCCAAATCATGCTCACATCTTGCATTCCTTACTTACTGGAACATTTGATAGTGTGGCCCACTCCTCCTTCTTAAAACCCTCTTTCCCCGTGGCTTTCACAGCTCTGCTCCCTTCAGGTCTGCCTCTGACCTTTCAGGTTACTCCTTGTCAGTCTCCTTTGTAGACTCTCCTTCTTTCACCTGCCTCTGGTTTCTGTCTCCCATGATTCTATCCTTGGCCCTCGTTACTTCTCTACGTATTTTACCTGGGCAACCTCATCTACCCCATAGTTTCAACCCACAATACCCAAATCTACTTTTCTGGCCCAAACAACTCCTCTGAGGTCCAGATCCACTGCTCCAAATGCCAACTGGATGTCCTATTAAAAGCAAAACAAAAAAACGTGTTGCTGTCAAGTCAATTCCAATTCATGATGACCCTGTGTGTTACAGAGTAGTCCTGCTTCATAGGGTTTTCTTGGCTATAATCTTTATGGCTCTCATCCACAAGAGCCAAAGTACAACCTTGAGTATATCCACCTTAATTTAGAGACTATCTCAAGAATAGATTTGATGCACTGGACACTAATGACCAAAGACCAGACAAGTTGTGGGATGACATCAAGGACACCATACATGAAGAAAGCGAAAGGTCATTAAAAAGACAGGAAAGAAAGAAGAGGCCAAAATGGATGTCAGAAGAGACTCTGAAACTTGCTCTTGAACGTCGAGTAGCTAAAGCAAATGGAAGAAATGGTGAAGTAAAAGAGCTGAACAGAAGATTTCAAAGGACGGCTCAAGAAGACAAAGTAAAGTATTATAATGAAATGTGTAAAGACCTGGAGTTAGAAAACCAAAAGAGAATTCACTCAGCATTTCTCAAGATGAAAGAACTGAAGAAAAAATTCAAGCCTTGAGTTGAAATACTGAAGGATTCAATGGGCAAAATACTGAACGATGAAAGAAACATCAAAAGAAGATGGAAGGAATACATAAAGCCACTGCACCAAAAAGAACTGGTCGACTTTCAGCCATTTCAGGAGGTAGCATATGACCAAGAACCAATGGCATTGAAGAAAGAAGTCCAAGATGCACTGAAGGCATAGGCGAAAAACAAGGCTCCAGGAATTGACAGAATACCAATTAAGATGTTTCAACAAACAGATGTAACTCTGGAAGCGCTCACTCGTCTATGCCAAGAAATTAAGAAGACAGCTACCTGGCCAACTGACTGGAAGAGATCAATGTTCATTCCCATTCCAAAGAAACGTGATCCATCAGAATGCAGAAATTATTGAATAATATCATTAATATCACACGCAAGTAAAATTTTGCTGAAGATAATTCAAAAAATGGTTACAGCAGTACATTGACAGGAAATTGCCAGAAATTCAAGCAGGACTCAGAAGAGGCGAACGAGTGATATCATTGCTGATGTCAGATGGATCTTGGCTGAAAGCAGAGAATACCAGAAAGATGTTTACCTGTGTTTTATGGACTATGCAAAGGCATTCAACTGTGTGGATCATAACAAATTATGGATAATACTGCAAAGAATAGAAATTCCAGAACACTTAATCGTGCTCATGAGGAACCCATAAAAGGGGATACCGCATGAATAAAATCAGGAAAGGTGTACATCCTTTCACCATACTTATTCAATCTGTATGCTGAGTAAATAATTCGAGAAGGTGGACTATAGGAAAAGAATGAGGCATCAGGATTAGAATAAGACTCATTAACAACCTGCACTCTGCAGATGACACAACCTTGCTTGACAAAAGCCAACAGGACTTGAAGCACTTACCGATGAAGATTAAAGACTACAGCCTTCAGTATGGATTACACCTCAACATAAAGAAAACAAAAATCCTCACAACTAGGCCAATAAGCAACATCACGATAAATGGAGAAAATATTGAAGTTGTCAAGGATTTCATTTTACTTGGATCTACAATCAACGCCCATGGAAGCAGCAGTCAAAAAATCAAACAATGTATTGCATTGAGCAAATATGCTGCAAAAGACCTCTTTAAAGTGTTAAAAAGCAAAGACAACACTTTGAGGACTAAGGTGTGCCTGACCCAAGCCATGGTATTTTCAATCACCTCATATATGTGCTAGAGGTGGACAATGAATAAGGAAGAACTGATGAGTTTGAATTATGGTGTTGGTGAAGAATATTGAATATACCATGGACTGCCGGAGAATAAACAAATCTGTCTTGGGAGAAGAAGAGTCTGAATGCTCCTTAGAAGTGAGGATGGCGAGTCTTCGTCTCACATACTTGGGACATGTTATCAGGAGGAATCAGTCCCTGGAAAAGGACATCATGCTTGGTAAAGTAGAGGGTCAGTGAAACAGATAAAGATGCTCAACGAGATGGATTGACACAGTAGCTGCAACAATGGGATCAAACATAGCAACGATTGTGAGGATGGCGCAGGACCGGGCAGTATTTCGTTCTGTTGCACATAGGGTCACTATGACAGCACCTAGCAACAACAACACAATCTTTATTGAAGCAGATTGTCAGGGCTTTCTTCCATGGCACCACTGGGTGGGTTTGAACCACCGATCTTTAGGTTGATAGTCGAGTGCGAACTGTTTGTGGCACCCACGAACGTTTTGGATGTCCTATAGGGAGCCCAAAGTCAAAGTGTCCCAAACTGAACTTGACATCTTGCCTCCTGCCTTCCTCCCACACCCATTCTGAACTGGCTTCTCCACTTTTATTTCTGACCTTAGTTGCCCAAGCCAGAAATCTGGAATTCATCCAAGCTTCCTCCCTTCCCTTATTCTCTCCCTTTCAATCTGCCACCACTTCCTTAAAACCTTAGGGTTGGCCCTCTCTCCATCCTCACTGCCAGCCTCGGTTCAGGCTCTCATAACTTGTTATCTGGATTAGGGCTTCCTAACCAATCTCTCCGTCTACAGTCTTGCCCCCATGGTGCTTGCCCATTTCCCAGCTTTAAATCCTTCAATGTTGCCCATCACTCAGGCTCAGGATAAAATTTAGGCTCCTTAGCATGACTTAAAGGCCTTTCATGATGTGATCTTTGTCTAGCTCTCTAGTCTGCTCCCTTCTACTACACCACACGTACCCTGAGCTCCATCTGGTAAATTACAGTGCAATACAGTTCCTCACACTATCAGCACTTTCTTGCCCTTGGGATATTGCACCTGTTATTTCTTTTTCCTAGGACACCCTTTTACCCCCTACTCTGCCACCTTCACCCCTATTCCTCCTGCAATGCCCAGCCCAGAAGTCACTTCCAGAAAGCCTTCCAAAATGCCCCCTGTCTGGGAAGGGTGGGCCTCTGCTAGGCTGCCAATAGCATCATGGATGACATTTGTCAACATGCAGTTTACTTGTCTGTTTACCAGTCCCTTGTTCCTAGGAGACTATAAGACACTTCAAAAATAGACTGTTTCTTTATTTTAAATCCCTAGGGCCTGGCAGAGAGTCTGGGACATTGGGTTGTTGTTATTTGCCATCAAGTTGATTCTCGCTCACGGTGACCCTATGTCCCTGGATAGTTCAAACAGTTAAGTGCTCAACTACTAACCTTGAAAACCCAATAGAGCACAGTTCTACTCTGCATACATGGGGTTGTCATGATAGGACATAGGAAATGCCTGATAAATGTCAAATGAATAAAGGAGTTATTTAATATGATGAATGAATGAATGAATAATAAACTGTGTCTTAGCACTTGAGTCCTCTTGATTCCTCTCTATACTCTCTGGTTTCTGAAGCACAGCCTGCCCTGAATTTTGCTTGCATTAACGTCAGGATTTCTGATCACCTGTTGCTGACCCAATGGCCCCAACTACATCTTCTACTTCAGCACATTTCTGGTTCTCCCAGTCTCAGCTTTTTGCCCCACTGCCCTGTTCCACCCCAGCCTCCCATGCCCCCGGCACCGACAAACAAGGCTGTTACGGTGATGACATAAATTAGTGATTTTACTAAACACTGAAGCAAGCAAGAGTGTAAAAGTAAAAAAAATTCTGATCTTAAAAACATAGCTTCAAGATCTGTCTTAGCAGCTTTCAAAGCTTAAATATTTTATTGCCAAATACCAGCAATTTTTATAACCTTGTATTCACCAGGCCTCATAACACATGCCCAAGTTGCCCTTTATAATGGCTTATATTTTCTTCTCTTGACTCTACCATGTTCTTAGATATATTACTAGGTGACTGGTAGGGAGTAACAGCCATAAGTGATAGATCCTCTGAGAAGATAAGCGGGCTAAATACATATAGAAACAGAATTCTAGGCCCTGTAACACAAAGATAGCTTAATCTTTAGCAAAACATTTCCTACCAGTACATTTCTACTCCCCCCAACATAGAGAAAACATGATGCTATAAAGTCATTTGTATTTATCCATGCCCAATTTCCTAATAACAATTTTTAAAAACAGGATAAAATTTATTACCAGTCTTCTTTGCAAATAGGGAGAGTCCTGGGTTATTCTTTTGGAAAAATCTTGAACCTGCAGTGAAAACAATGCAATATTTCATTAATGGCATTGTGTCACATGTTTGAATTTGTTTACTTCTATTGTTCATAACAAGCTTTAAAAGTATTACTTTAGCCTTCAGTTGATCGGTCTGTTCTTTTAACTTCTGACACATCTTTTTCCCTTTTGATATATTTTGAAATATGTAAGAACTGGAGGAAGAGTCTTCCTGAGAAGTTGATGACAATTTAAAGAGACTTGTCTTGGATTCTATTCCTATATAAGAAAGAATAAGTTTTGGCTACCACTTATATCAACTTATCACAGTTTTTTTAAGTACTGAAAACAGAAGTCTGTGGCGATCACCCCTATTTACTATTTTTCAAAAAGCCCACAATATGTACATCCACTTCTAAGAAGTTTAAAAATGATAGTACCTGTAAGAAGTTCTTGGTGGATATGTGCTGTAGGTTCCATCTACACAAGGAAAGGATGAGAAAACATTACTGCTGCTTAACAAAGCCATTATTCAGAATGACCAGATGCGTTCTGGTCATCACAGAGGTAGTCAGTGTTGTGGTCAAGAGCCAGGGCCCTGATGCTAAGGTTGAATTCCAGTTCTAATACTTACCTGCTGGGTGACCCTGCAATTGCTTAATCATTTGAAGCCTAAGATTCTTTTTTTTTTTTTGTACTTTAGATGAAGGTTTACAGAGCAAACAAGATTCTCATTAAACGATTAATACACATATTGTTTTGTGACATTGGTTGTCAACCCACAACAAGCTAACACTCTCCCCTTCTTGACCTTGGGTTCACTATTACCAGCTTTCCTGTCCCCTTCTGCCTTCTCATCCTTGCCCCTGGGCTGGTGTGCCCATTAAGTCTTGTTTTGTTTTATGGGCCTGTCTAATCTTTGGCTGAAGGGTGAACCTCAGGAGTGACTTCATTACTGAGCTATAAGGGTTTCGCGGGGCCCTACTCTTGGGGTTTCTCCAGTCTCTCTCAGGCCAGTAAGTCTGGTCTTTTTTTTGTAAGTTAGAATTTTGTTCTACCTTTTTCTCCAGCTCTGCCTGGGACCCTCTATTGTGATCCCTGTCAGAGCAGCCAGTGGTGGTAGCCAGGTACCATCTAGTTGTGCTGGACTCAGTCTGGTGGAGGCTGTGGTACTTGTGGTCCATTAGTCCTTTGGACTAATCTTTCCCTAGTGTCTTGGGTTTTCTTCTTTCTCCCTTGCTCCTGAGGGGGTGAGACCAGTGTAGTATCTCAGATGGTCACTCACAAGCTTTTAAGACCCCGGACTAGCCTTAGATTCTTTAGCAGTACAATAGGGATAGTAATAGAACCTACCTCATGGGTTGCTATGAGGATTAAATATTAAATATTTACCATGTCTGGCATGTACTAAGCATTCAATACATGCTAGCCATTATTACTATTGTATCTGATACTATTATGTGGAATACTCAAACATTTCTTCTCTTGAAACTAGGCATAAGCTCCATGAGGACAGGGACTGTTGTTGGGCTTGTCACAGCTCTGTTGATGGTGCTCTCACTAGCACCAAACACTTAGTAACCATGGTCCTGAGAATAATAGAAAACAGTGTGCGTTAAGTTCCAAAATGCGTGTCAAGACAGTGATTGTTTACACAGGACTTGACCCTTTTCTACTTGCCACAGGCTGACTGGACAGGGGTTCATAATTCCAGAGTGACTCACTTTGAGGCCTTTATCATTGTTCCCATCACATAAAGCCCAAAAACATGCTGGAGCCAGAGAGATAAATGCTTAGTGGACAAATTAGACTATGATTGTTATGAATATCTCAAGTACACTACAGATGTGAAACCTATAGAGCTCAGTTCTCCAATCCGACTCGACAGGACTGGAGAAAATCAGACAGCAGACCTCAGACTCCCACTGCCTGAGGGAGGTGAGCCTGATGTCCATTCTGCTCTGAATAACCTCAGGGCACTGAGCACTGTGTGCACCCAGAGACTTTCTCTCTCCAGCACAATGAGGAACCCTGAGACTTCCCAATGTCAGTGGGGTACAGATCTCTCCAACACCTAGAAAAGCATCCCAGTTGTGGCAGATGGGCTGCTGCCTACAGGAGGGGGGTTCTACTCCCCAGAGGGTTTAGTTGAAAGAAAAGAGAGTTGAAGCATGAAGGAATGGAAATGGAAATAGTAGAGTGGATTATTCCCTTTCAGGGTGCCTTTCATAAAGGAGCTTAAAAGAAAAATCATACAGTCCTGGAAAAGTGCCAAAAACTAAAATGTTTACTTTAGTCATCAAAATGAATTTGCCTTACTATACCAAAACCAATCCATTGCCGTCGAGTCGATTCTGACTCATAGCAACCCTATAGGACTGAGTAGAACTGCCCCATAGAGTTTCCAAGGAACACCTGATGGATTTGAACTGCCAACCTTTTGGTTAGCAGCTGTAGCACTTAGCCACTATGCCACCTTACTATAGAACCTCAAAAAATCAATGAGAACATATTGGGGAGTTGGGTAGAAGGATGGGAAGATGAGGTAAGAGGAAAAAGGAATTGGCAGAATTTAAGCATTAACAAAATTTTGCACTAAACAATTATCAATATAACAGCTTGAAGTATGTTATCTAAGATCTTAATTCAATTCGATGTAGCATTAATAACTAAGGGTATAATATATGTAAGACACAAGGCCAGGTCTCTGGGGGAAGTTAGGCAATGGAAAGATAAGACAAGATTGCTGCCCTCCAGAGTCTTCCAATCTAGTGGAAGAAAGAGATACTTCTCCAAATTATTATGACACAAAGCATCCTGAGATAAATGTTCTGACAGAAGCACAAAACAAACAAGGGTGGGAAAGAGTATGACTTGGGGGAATCTGAAAATTCCTGTGGCACAAGTAGGACTTGAATAAGGCCATGAAAATAAGCAGGTCTTGGGTAAGTAGAGACGACGGGACAGTCCATGCAAGGCAGGTGCTCAGAGAGTTCAGGATCTGAGGAGAGGTTCCAACCAGCCAGTTAACAGGATGACAGTCCGGGAGGAAAGGAGCTTGTATTCTCAGACAAGGTTAACCAGTTGCTGTCGCATCAGTTTCAACTCATGACAACCCCTTGTGTGTAGAACTGTTCTCCCCATGAGGTTTTCAATGGCTGATTTTTCAGAAGTAGATTGCCAGGTTTTTCTTTGGAGGCACCTCTGGGTGGACTCAAACCTCCAAGTTTTCAGTTAGCAGCTGAGCACTCTAACTGTTCATAACACCCAAGGACTCCTTAGAAGGGTAGGATGAAGTAAAAAAAAAAAAAAAAAAAAAGGAGAGGCCCAAAGTCCATGTTGAAGAATTTAGTAGATTTTGTTCTCTTATAATTAGGCCAGCCCCTGATTTTTCCAGTGAGGACATCCACCAAGCTTCTGAGAAGTCATTTACTCGGGGTGATCCAGAACGAGAACTAGAACCCAGCTCCATGCTCCCTCCTAAAATCCACAGTGATATAGATGAGCTGTGATACTAATTATGTATTCACTGGAGACTACTTTCTCTTACCTGTATTTCTCGTGAAGTTTCAACAGTTTCCTTTTTCTGCTCTTGATGTTGTTTTTCAACACAATTTGATCTAGGCATAGTTTCTAAAAGATCTTGCACAAGAGCTGATTCATCTCTGAAGTCAGGAGAAGATCTGACTTGTCTGGATACTGTAAGTGGTTTATTAATTATATTATTTTTAGGGATTTTCACTTTGGGAGCAATCTTAGAGAAATCAGGGAGCTGATAATGAACTTGACCTTGGCCATATTTGAATCCACTCCAGGAACTTGATTTTTCAGTCTGTTGTTTCTGGGGTGACTGCCCTTGGAAACTTTTTTGTTTATCATCTGGACTCTTGGTTTTAGTTAGAAAGTTTGAATTCCCTTGAAGGCTGCTGTGTCCAGCAACCACTGGCTCTTCTAAATCAGAGATGTTTTCTTCTTTTGTGATTGGAGAAAAACTGGGCTTACTGCTGTCTTCACCACCCCTTCTGGGGTTGAGTTGGTCATCAAGTTCTGGGATTTGTTCTTTTGGCCAAGATTTCTTAAAATAACACAAAATAATATTTTTAATAATAGGTTCATCAAAACCATCAGCATTAGAGATCTCTGGGAGAGTTTCACAATCAATACCTTGGCCTTTTATGAATTCCTCTTTGGAAAGATGATTGAGTAAAATATCAGAAATGTTTGACTTCGAAGTGCTTTCTTTATTAGGTGGAATATGAAGAATTACAGTGCATTGTTTCTCCCTATCATGTTTTTTGTTGACAGCATTTTCGGTAATTTTATCTAGAATCACGGCCATATCCGCATTTCTGCAGGCCTTATTATGTGTAGCCTTTCCCTGAGGGTCATCTACTGCTAAAATAATTTGATGTGAGACATTGAGAATGTCATTTTTTGTAAAATTGTAATCATTGCATATCTTAATTTGGGGGATAGCCCCATCATAAGGCAAATTCTCCTGCGGCATGTAAGTTGTATCTTCTGAAAAACCCTCTTCATCCGTGTATGTGCAGCCTGATCTCTCTTGTTCTCTGGTGCCTGATATTGATGTCTTTAATTGTAACAACAGATCTTCTGGTCTTCCTTGATCTTCATCGTGTGTCCTATTCTGTGGGAAATGAGAAGAGCCTCATTGTAAATTATACTGGAATAATGTATAAAATTATGCTTATCCTGGCATCTATAACTGACCAAACCCCGGATGCTTTTCATTTAGAGAAATTCAGTTATAAACATGAAGGCAAGCACAACCAAAAGCTAAATACTGGGTTAACATCATCAGTGGTATAAAAGTGAGGAATTAAAAAGAAAGGGAACCTTTAAATTTTTTAAGATTTTCATTCCTTAAATTTTGAGGGAGACACTGGTCTGTAGCTAATGACCAAAAATTTTCAACGTTTATTAACCTCTCTTAGGAGATACTATTTGAAATTTGTTCTTTCAAAATAGGATTTGGGGATGCAAGTGAAGGAGCCCTGGTGGCACAACAGTTAAACACTTGGATGCTAACCAAAAGGTTGGCGATTTGAACCCACTCAGCAGCTCTGTGGGAGAAAGACCTGGTGATCTGCTCCCACAACAATTACAGCCTAGAAACCCTATGAGGCAGTTCTATTCCATCGCATGGGGTCACTTTGAGTTGGAATCAACTCAGTGGCATCTAACAACAACAATAATCTCTAAAGTAGAAATTTGGGATGCACGTAAAGTGTTGGTTTTTAAAAGTACGGTGGCCATGATTTTTCTACACACCACTGATGGGTTTCTAAGTTGTGTGGCACTGGGAGCTGGCTCAGCTCAAACATTACCACCCACTTTCTCTGCTCTGGTGCTTTTTCTCCTGTCCCTCCAGACATTCTGATCTCCTTCTCCTGATTTTCCCTTGGATGCCCACAAGGGGCCCACAAGGACTGATGGAAATATGACCAAGGAACACTAGGGCCTTTTGAACACCTGGAGGCCAATCTGCAGCCAAGCTTCCTCCTCTAATTAGGACCCAAGCAGGAACCCAGTTGGAGAGGCTGCCTTTCTTTTAGCAATCCCGACCAGCTGCCACATCCCAGGACATAGCAGCGTCTCTTGAGAATTCATCAGAAAATGGTCAGAGCAAAACCAACTGCTGGTGGTATGAGCCTTTTTTTTTTTTTTTTTTTTAACAAAATTGAAGACACCCGTTTAGATATCTCATGCTTAATTAGTCACTCATGCTTGATTAGTGAACTTTTGGGGCAGCTCCTTAAAAGTAGTAAAAATTGCCTTAAGTTTTAGATGGAGTAACCAGGCTTGAAGGAGCCCTAGTGACACAATGGTTAAGCACTTGGCTGCTAACCGAAAGGTTGGCAATTCGAACCCACCCAGTGGCTCCAAGGGAGAAATACTGGTGATCTGCCCTGGTAAAGATTACAGCCTAGAAAATCCTATGGAGCAGATCCACTCTGTCACATCTGGTTGCTATGAGTCGAAAATTGACTCAATGGCACCCAACAACCAGGCTTTGACTCAATCTGAGCACCAGTACATCTTGGCTGTTTACTAGGCCAGGGTGACAGCAGCCACAGGTTGACCCTCACTGAGTAGACCAGCTCTCTTGCCACACCATAACAGGACTGGACTAGCTGATCTCTGAGATGCTCTCCACGTCCGAATTTTTCTGAGTCTATGAACTTGTAATTTATTAAATAAGCAAAGCAATATGTCTAACAAAAAAATTTTTTTGAGCTTAATCCTCTGAGAGAAAGGAGTACAAACTAAATGTGATAAAGACATTTGTGAAACATTGTACAAAAATCTTAATTTATAGATATACGCCCATGATAAAGGACCCAAATAAAAAATATATGTTTTATTGATGACAGAGAGAAATCACTGCAGGATTTCTTTAAATCATTTATAGTATCTAATATTTACTGTAAAATGAGATACATTTTCATCAGCAGAATTGCAGACTACTCTAACCCAAGCTGAAGGACAAGGGACAATGCTTCCATGGGAGTCAAAGTCATAATGGGAGAGTAGGAGATGAGAGACCTGGATTCCTGGCTGGCTCCCCAACCTATTAGCCATATGTTCTTGGGCAAGTTATTTACCTTTTCTGAGTCTCAGTTTCCTCTTCTGAAAAATATGGATAATAATACCTAGTTTACAGGCTTGCTAGATGATTGCTTACCTGAGATAATGCAAGTAAAGCACTTGGCATAGTGCCTGACTCAGAGTGAGTGCTCAACAAACAGTAGTTTAAAAATGATGTAAAAACAAACCAAATTCACTGTTGGAATACTGAAGAATGCCCAGGTACAGAAGGCTGGGCACCCTTTACCTGTGGGAATATTTAAAGGATAAAGGAAGAAATGGCACATGGGAGACACAATCTCTAAAAGAGACTCAAAATTATTTTTAAAATCTACCTGTAAATGAACATACGGTTTGATAGTGAAAAATATCACTAAATGATGTAAAATAAAATTTTGTCTATTTTCTGAGGGCCAAAAAAAAAAAAAAAACACAATATCTTTAAATGTCTACAGAGAATAGAGAAAAGGAAAACAAATTCAAATTCTAGTTTTGCAGAACACTTAATGACCCAAGCTACCACCCCAAACTCATCCTTATGCTCTCTTTGTACCCTGGGGCCCATTGCTGAGCTCCAACACTTCTGGCTAAGGATGAAAAGACTCTTTGGTAGCCAGATCCCAATTTCTAAAATATCATTCTGTTTAAACTGAAAAAATTTAATTTTTGCTATGACTTAAAAAAAGAAAGAGAGAGATCACCAAAATAAACCAGAAGCCTGGAGTCTCTTTCATTACACCCAGGAAAACAGCTTCTGTTATCATCGTCATCATCATTATTATTACTATTGTTATTTTGCAAAATATCAAGAGGATTTTTTTTCTGTAAAAGCAATCCACATCCTTAGCACTGTAATGGGTCCCTTACGGGTAGCTGGAAGAAACTGAAACATCTTCCCACATCAACACCCAGCTCAGTCTTGGAATCCAAAGACACCTTCAAATTCCAGTCAGAACCCAACAGAACCTTCCTACTGAGCCCAGTTTGCTTTACTGAAGTCAAGTGAATCATCTGGGGCCATGACTGCTCATGTAGCTACGCTGGCCATTATGTGCTCAGCAATAGCTCATAAATCACTCTGAGCAAGTGACCACTCTGAGCAAAGGAGGCCAGGACAGCACAGTCACCCCCCCCCGCCTGTAAAAACAGCTCCATCTGGGTGCTGTGCCGGGATGAGCAACAAGGTGATCACCATGCTAACAGCTATCCCCCGTGTGGTTTACTTTATTACGAAGTCTGAATTTGGCCCTGAAGTGCTGACTTAAGCTCACTAACTTGCCTTGTTCAAGAAAAGAGGACTATGGCTGGGAATCTACTGGACTCAATTAAGAATGTCTATAGGTGGGGAAAAAACAAAGCTCCTTAATTAGAGGCCAAAAATGGTCAGTGAATCATTGTTTCTGCCTGGTAGGTGATGTTCTTCTACTCACTCAGCCCATTTAGTGATAATACAACATTGTATATTGGAAGACTGCTTTCACCATCAAAGGAAAACTGAGAGGTAATGTGCCTGGGACAATCTCTCAACCTTTCCCCCTAATATCCTCTGTTCTGTGTTTAGATTTCTGTGAGCCTCCATATAAACCAGGGAGGGTGTATACGATGCAGAGGTAGAGGAGACAGCAGGCAGTGCTTCCGCCCATCCTTCCCTGCCTCCCTCCACTAAAGGAAGAGTTAGCACAGCCAGATAACACCCTCAAGTCCTAAATCCACTCTTCTAACATCAGCCCTACTGACTTTGCAATGACAAGGAGAGTTAACTGTTGTAGGCAATGATTCAACAATCGAAATTTCTTCTTCCTGCTTTATAAGTGTGTCATCTAGAATGTGAACAGATGACAGGGGCTTTAAGTAATGATCCACCAATATTTTGTACAACACAAAGCAGTAGGCTGCTCAATGTCTTCAACAGAGACAATACTATAATCAGCACAACGAGGTAAAACAAAGACAGCAGCAGTAGAAACTCACCTACATTGTGGTGTCTCTGGACAGCACAGGCTGAACTGCTTGCAGGGCCTTGCAACAGATGAGCAATCCTCTAATTTTAAGTCATCTTTTTTTCAATAGTTGGGAGTTGACTGCAGTTGAATAATAGAACAAAAACTGGGCTTCAAAATCATGATGTGCCTGCTTCTCCGGGGTTCCTTCAAGGGCAAGAAATCAGCTTTGAAGACCACACAGGGAACATACCCTGTGATCTAAAGTTTGATCTTTTTTTGTCTTTTAAGAGCATTAAAAAAAAGCCTAGTTTGACTCTTTTAATTTTTCACATTCCCTCCCTCTGTTCCTTGCTCAGGATTTCTATTTACCCATGGAAGAAAATAGGAGATGGCTCAGAAGAATGTGTCCTAGGCCACGCCCAAGGGTCAGGTATTCATGGATTTGTCTCCAGTGTACGGTGTTTTTAGATTAAAATATTTTCAGAGGTAATGTGATACAGGCCCCCTCTGCAGTGACTGCATTTGATGATGCTCTGGTAATCCTATCAGCTAACTTTACCTCAGAAATGCAGGGTGCCCACAAATGCAGTGTCTATGACTGTAACCATATACCATTCAATGTGGCAGTCTGGCTTCAGCCTGTATTGTTGAGTGGCAGAAGGGAGGCACTGTGATGGAGCAACAAATCAATCCAATACTCCCTCAGGAGCCAGAAGAATGTATTATTTACAGACAGTCTTAGAGATATATTCCTTCTGTGAGCGTGCATGAATCTGATGACCAGCTGTTACAAATTATTTATCTTGAAGTAATTTTAAAAGTCAGAAAAAAATCTTTTGAAACTATCAGTAAATGAGTATTTGGAGAAGCTGCTTCTTGGTGTTTTACCAGCAGCCTACGCTTGTTTTTTCCCTTGTTCTTTGGAAGGTCAACGCTGTCTTTTTATCCATTTTTATTCTTGACACAGCCATGTAAACATCATGGATTGTTTAATTTGTACTGTAAACCATGGACTTCTGCTGGGCTTTTGGAATATTGAGAAAACTCTTGCCAATTGTTTTTTTTAAATAATTCTTTTTTTTTTTATTATTGTACTTTAGATGAAGGTTTGCAGAGCAAACTAGTTTCTCATTAAACAATTAATGCACACATTGTTTTGTGACACTGGTTGCCAACCCCATGGCATGTCAGCACTCTCCCCTTTTCCACCTTGGGTTCCCCATTGCTGGTTTTCCTATCCTCTCCTGCCTTCTCATCCTTGCCCCTAGGCTAGTGTGCCCATTTAGTCTCATTTTGTTTTATGGACCTGTCTAATCTTTGGCTGAAGGGTGAGCCTCAGGAGTGACTTCATTACTGAGCTATAAGTGTGTCCACGGGCCATACTCTCAGGGTTTCTCCAGTCTCTGTCGGACCAGTAAGTCTAGTCTTTTAAAAAAATAATTCTTAATGATAAATTTTAAAGTACATTTACTCAAAGAAGTATGATAAAAAAGAAAAGAAAAAAACCTCATCCCTGAAACTTCTCTTTCTTTCCCTAAATGTTCTAACATAACATTGGCAACCTCTGTCTAGAGATAAGAAGGGCCAGAGTATCTCAGGAAAACCCTTCCCCCTTTATCTAGGGCCTTCTCCCTCTCTCCTCTGCCCTCCACCTCCTGATTAAAACAGGAAACACTGACTTAAAATTATAAAATCTTTTAAGATAATGAATAAAATGTCAAAAGAGCTATGCACCTCTAAATGGTTTTTTAGAAGATATGATCTTGATAAAAGTCTATCCTCACATTAGAAAAATTCTGGAGGATATATTCCCCAAATTTTTATGTGGTAGGGTTACAGATAAGTTTCATTATCTTTTTAGTGCTATTCTTTCATTTAGTAAACAAATATTTATGGAGCATACTTATTCAATGCTAGGTACTGGAATCAAAAAGTATATATAGAAAATGGTTAGGAGTATGGCCTTTGGTGCCAGACCGAGTTTGCAACTGGTCTGCTACTCACTAGCTGCGCAACCTTGGGCAAGTTGCTTTACTTTTCTGTTCCTCAGATTGCTCATCTATAAAATGGGGATATTAATAGCACTACTGTGTAGAGTTGTTGAGAGGATTACATTTGTTGATTTTTTAATCAACGCTTAGGAGCCCTGGTGGTGTACTGGTTAAGAGCTTCGCTGCTAATCAAAAGATTGGCAGCTCAAATCCACCAGCCGCCCCTTGGAAACCCCGTGGGCAGTTCTACTCTGTCCTATAGGGTCGCTATGAGTCAGAATTGAGACTGGAAGGCAATCGGTTTGGTTTTTTGGGTATGAACTAGGTGCTGTGCACAGGCACTAAGTTTTCAGCAGGCAACTGAACAGACACGATTGTTAGGATGCCTGAACACAGAAAACAAACATGATGTCACCAGTTTTCAAATGCCAAGACTGGATTCCCAAACAGACTTTTCATTTAAAACGTTTGCAACTCAAATGTTACAGATACAGAACATCACCAGGGGCATTGTCCAGGAATGCAGCCTGAGATTCTGATAAGCACGTCTCACAGGCAACCTGGTAGCAGGACCTAACACCCCTGACCTCCATGTAACTTACTATTTCCAGGTCTGATCAGATGAAAATGAAAATCAATGATGAATGAAACATATGGAACAAACCTAAACCTGACCTGAGCCCAGACTCAAGCCCAGTCAATCTGCAGCCTTAAATACAGCCAGCCAGATGAGCCCAGTTTTGATCATCCAAGTCACAGCCGACCCATAGACCCTTGCTTTTAGCTGCTGGGTTTAGGGGTAGTGCATTTTGAGGCAATGTATGGCTTATATATTCTCCCAAATTTCCACTTTACCAAAAACAAAACACACAACCAAAAAAAAAGGCACATTTCTTACCCCATTCGGAATCTCAGTATGGTATATGGGTCCCTGGTATTTAAAAAAAAAAAAAAAGATCTCAGGGACATCAAACAATAGGATAATTGGAAATATTGGTGTTGGTACCTGGGAAGTGAATGACTGGTGATAGTAACAAACCCTTTTGTGAACCAGGTAATTTTCAATTCTATGCGTTTAACAAAAGTGAAGGAGAGTCTAATTGAATGATCAGTTAGCAGATTATTTGAAATTTTTTTTATGGTAGATCACTGTGATTTTTTATATATAACTAAGAAAGGGTTCAAAAATTTAAGTGAAGCTGTTAAAACTACTTTCATTCACTTCTACTTATTTATGTGAAAAGCTTTCTCAGAACATACTCCAATAAAAAATGAAAAATATGAATACAGTTGATGCTGAATCCAGTCTCATTCTTAATTATTTAATCACAATTTGTAGTGATCTCTCCCTACTGTGAAGGCTGGATTCCCTTGCTCGTGAGACGGAAAGTAATCTTTAGTGATCTCTTGTCATCAGTTAATACATATCTCAGTAATGTTCTGGTAATGGTAAAAGAAAATAAAACATTTTTTTTTTTAACAAGGAGGCAGCTTTTATTACAATTTTGTTATTACCACTATTCTTTTTTTTATAAGTCTGTCTTTTTTTAAGTTAGTCTCTCACACAAAAATTTATACATACATCGTTATGTGACCCTAATTGCTCTCCCTATACTGTGACAGCACACTCCTCCTTTCCACCCCTGATATCCCGTGTCCATTCAACAAGCTCCTGACCCTCTCTGCCTTCTCATCTCACCTCCGGACAGGAGCTGCCCATTTAGTCTCATGTATCTACTTGAGCTAAGAAGCACAATCTTCATGAGTATCATTTTATGTCGCATAGTCCAGTCTAATCTTTGTCTAAAGAGTTGGCCTCAGGAATGATTTGAGTTCTGGGTTGACAGAGAGTTCAGGGGCCATGCTCTCTGGGATTCCTCCAGTCTCAGTCAGACCATTAAGTCTGGTCTTTTTACTAGAATTTGAGTTCTGCCTCCCCTCCCTTTCTCCTGCTCCATCAGGGACTCTTTGTTGTGTTCCCTGTCAGGGCGGTCACTGGTGGTAGCCGGGCACCATCTAGTTCTTCTGGTCTCTGGCTGTGCAGTCTCTGGTTATGTGGCCCTTTCTATCTCTTGGGCTAATAATTCCCTTGAGTCTTTGCTGTTCTTCATTCTCTTTTACTCCAAGTAGGCTGGGACAAATTCATGCATCTTAGATGGCCGCTTGCAAGCTTTTAAGACCCCAGACACCATTCACCAAAGTAGGATGCAGAACATTTTCTTAATAAGCTTTGTTATGACAATTAACCTAGATGTCCCCTGAAAGCATGGTCCCCAGACCCCCATTCCTGCTACTCTGTCCCTCGAAGTGTTTGGTTGTATTCAGGAAAATTCTTAGCTTTGGTTTAGTCCAGTTGTGCTGACTTCCCCTGTAGTGTGTGCTGTCCTTCCCTCCACCTAAGATAATTCTTGTCTACTGTCTCGTTAGTGAATAACACTCACCCTCCCTCCCCACCCTCATAACCATCAAAGAATGTTTTCTTCTGTGTTTAAACCTTTTCTTGAGTTCTTATAATAGTGGTCTTATAC
>NW_004444140.1:1025856-1027040 GCF_000243295.1 Trichechus manatus latirostris | reverse complement strand
TAGTTTTGATTTGCATTTCTCTAATGGCTAATGATCATGAGCATTTCATCATGTGTCTGTTAGCTGCCTGAATGTCTTCTTTGGCAAAGTGCCTGTTCATATCCTTTGCCCATTTTTAAATTATTTGTCTTTTTGTTGTTGAGGTTTTACAGTATCTTGTAGATTTTAGAGATTAGACACTGATTGGATTTGTTGCAGCCAAACATTTTTTCCCAGTCTGTAGTTTGTCTTTTTACTCTTTTGGTGAAGTCTTTTGATGAGCTTAAGTGTTTGATTTTTAGGAGTTCCCAGTTATGTAGTTTCTCTTCTGGTGTTTGTGAATTGTTACTTATGGTCCATGTTCTGTTTATGCCATGTATTAGGGCTCCTAGAATTTCCCTATTTTTTCTTCCATGACCTTTATCACTTTAGATTTTATATTTAGGTCTTTGATCCATTTTGAGTTAGTTTTTGTGCATGGTGTGTGAGGTATGAGTCTTGTTTCAGTTTTTTGCAGATGGATAACCAGTTATGCCAGCACCATTTGTTAAAGAGACTGTCTTTTCCCCAATTAACAGATTTGGGCCTTTGTCAAATATCAGTTGCTCATAGGTGAATGAATTTATGTCTGGATTCTCAATTCTGTTCCATTGATCATGTATCTTTTGTACCAGTACCAGGCTGTTTTGACTACTGTGGCAGTATAATAGATTCTAAAATCAGGTAGTGTGAGGCCTCCCACATTGTTCTTCTTCTTGAGTAATGCTTTACTTATCTGGAGCCTCTTCCCTTTCCATCTGAAGTTGGTGATTTGTTTCTCCATCTCCTTAAAAGCTGCCATTGGAATTTGGATTGGGATTGCATTGTATCTGTAGATGGCTTTGGATAAAATTGACATTTTCACGATGTTGAGTCTGCCTATCCATGAGCTCAGAAAAACAAACCCATTCCTGTCGAGTTGATTCTGACTCATAGCGACCCCATAGGACAGAGTAGAACTGCCCCATAGAATTTCCAGTGGGTGCCTGGTGGATTAGAACTGCTGACTTTTTGGATAGCTGCCATAGCACGTAACCACTACACCACCAGGGTTTCCATCCATGAGTAAGGTATGTTTTTCCACTTATGCAAGTCTCTTTTGGTTTCTTGCAGTACTGTCTTGTAGTTTTCATTGTACAGGTCTTTTACATCTCTGGTTAGATTTA
>NW_004444140.1:1004493-1025396 GCF_000243295.1 Trichechus manatus latirostris | reverse complement strand
CTGGTTTTGGTATCAGGGTTATGCTGGCTTCAGAGAATGAGTTTGGGAGTATTCCATCCTTTTCTATGCTCTGAAATACCTTTAGCAGTAGTGGTGTTAACTCTTCTCTGAAAGTTTGGTAGAATTCTCCAGTGAAATCATCCAGGCCAGGGCTTTTTTTTGTTGAAAGTTTTTTAATTACCTTTAAAATGAAACAATTTAATATAAATGTACATATAAATGTTATTGCAGAGAAGAATGATAGGGTGACCAGAAGAGACTTTAAAGCATAAAATTTATTTTTTTAATTTGGATAAAATTATTTATGGGAAGCAAAATGAAAATACAAGTTCAATAAGAAAAAATTAATGATGCAAAAATCTTGACTTAAAAAAGAACTTATTTGTGTATTTTTAAATGGCCGTAATGGCTTTACTTTTAAAATATCGAATATTTATTTGTGGAAATCACATTCTTTTCAATTAGTTAAATTTACAATAATATATTTGAAATACCAACTTTAAAACCCCCATGCATCTGTCAGTTTGTCATACTGTGAGGGCTTGCGTGTTGCTGTGATGCTGAAAGCTATACCACTGGTATTCAAATGCCAACAGGGTCGCCCAGGGTGGACAGGTCTCAGCTGAGCTTCCAGACTAAGACAGACTAGGAAGAAAGACCCAGCGGTCTATTTCTGAAAAGAATTAGCCAGTGAAAACCTTATGAATAGCAGCAGAACATTGTCTGATATAGTGCCGGAAGATGAACCCCTTAGGTTGGAAGGCACTCAAAATACGACTGGGGAAGAACTGTCTCCTCAAAGTAGAGTCGACGTTAATGACCTGGATGGAGTCAAGCTTTTGGGACCTTCATTTGCTAAGGTGGCACGACTCAAAATGAGAAGAAACAGCTGCAAACATCTGTTAATAATCAGAACGTGGGATGTACAAACTATGAATCTAAGAAAATTGGAAACATCAAAAATGAAATGGAGAGCATAAATATCAATATCCTAGGCATTAGTTAGCTGAAATGGACTGGTATGGGCCATTTTGAATCAGACAATCATATGGTCTACTCTGCCAGCAATGAAAACTTGAAGAGAAGTGACATTGCATTCATCGTCAAAAAGAACATTTCAAGATCTATCCTGAAGTACAATGCTGTCAGTGATAGGATTATATCCATACACCTACAAGGAAGACCAGTTAATACGATTATGATTCACATTTACGCACCAATCACTAAGGCCAAAGATGAAGAAATTGAAGATTTTTACCAACCTCTGCAGTCTGAAATTGATCAAATATGCAATCAGGATGCATTAAATAATTACTGGTGATTGGAACGCGAAAGTTGGAAACAAAGAAGGATCAGTAGTTGGAAAATATGGCCTTGGTGAGAGAAACAATGCCGGAAATCACATGTTAGAATTTTGCAAGACCAACGATTTCTTCATTGCAAATATCTTTTTTCTCCAACATGAACGGTGACTATACACGTGGGCCTCACCAGATGGAATACACAGGAATCAAATTGCCTATATCTGTGGAAAGAGACGATGGAAAAGCTCAATATCATCAGTCAGAACAAGGCCAGGAGCTTTTGCTCATATGTAATTTCAAGTTGAAGCTGAAGCAAATTAGAACAGTCCATGAGAGCCAAACTATGACTTTGAGTATATCCCATCTGAATTTAGAGACCATCTCAAGCATAGATTTGACGCATTGAACACTAATGAGCAAAGACCAGGCAAGTTGTGGAATGACATCATACATAAAGAAAACAAGAGGTCATTAAAAAGACAGGAAAAAAAGAAAAGACCAAAATGGATGTCAGAAGAGACTCTGAAACTTGCTCTTGAAGGTCAAGTAGCTAAAGCAAATGAAAGAAATGATGAAGTAAAAGAGCTGAACAGAAGATTTCAAAGGGCACCTCACGAAAGCAAAGTATTATAATGACATATGCAAAGACTAGGAGATAGAAAACCAAAAAGGAAGAACATGCTCAGCATTTCTTAAGCTGAAAGAACTGAAGAAAAAATTCAAGCCTTGAGTTGCAATATTGAAGGATTCTTTGGGGAAAATACTGAACAACACAGGAAGTATCAAAAGAAGTTGGAGGGAATACACAGAGTCACTATACCAAAAAGAACTGGTCAACATTCAACCACTTCAGGAAGTAACATATGATCAGGAACGAGTGGTACTGAAGGAAGAAGTTCAAGCTGCACTGAAGGCATTGGTGAAAAACAAGGCTCCAGGAATTGACAGAATACCAACTGCGATGTTTCAACAGAAGGATGCAGTGCTGGAAGTACTCACTCATCTGTGCCAAGAAATTTGGAAGACAGCTTCCTGGCCAACCAACTGGAAGAGATCCATATTTATGCCTATTCCCAAGAAAGGTGATCCAACAGAATGCGACAAGTACTGAACAATGTCATTAATATCACACGCAAGTAAAATTTTGCTGAAGATTATTCAAAAGCGGCTGCAGCAGTGTATTGACAGGGAGCTGCCAGAAATTCCAGTCAGATTGAGAAAAGGATGTGGAACTAGGGATATCATCGGTGATTTCAGATGGATCCTGGCTGCAAGCAGAGAATACCAGAAAGATGTTTACCTGTGTTTTATTGACTATGCAAAGACATTTGCCTGTGTGAATCAACAAATTACGGATAACATTTTGAAGAATGGGAATTCCAGAACGCTGAATTGTGCTCATGAGGAACCTGTACATAGATCAGGAGGCAGTCTTCAAACAGAACAAGGGAATATTTCATGGTTTAAAGTCAGAAAAGGTGTGTGTGTGTGAGGGTTGTATCCTTTCACCATATCTACTCAATATGTATGCTGAGCATATAATCCGAGAAACTGCACTACATGAAGAAGAATGGGGCATCAGGACTGGAGGAAGACTCGTTAACAACCTGCGACATGCAGATGACACAACCTTGCTTGCTGAAAGTGAAGAGGACTTGAAGCGCTTACTGATGAAGATCAAAGACCACAACCTTCAGTATAGATTACACTTCAACATAAAGAAAACAAAAATCCTCACAACTGGACCTATAAGCAACATCATGATAAACAGAGAAAAGGTTGAAGTTGTCAAGGATTTCATTTTACTTGGATCCAGGATCAACACTCATGGAAGCAACAGTCAAGAAATCAAATGACATATTGCATTAGGCAAATCTGCTGCAAAAGACCTCTTCAAAGTGTTAAAAAGCAAAGTTGTCACCTTGAAGACTAAGGTGCACCTGACCCATGCCATGGTGTTTTCAATTGCCTCATAGGCATTTGAAAGCTGGATGATGATAAGGAGGAATGAAGAAGAATCAATGCCTTTGAATTGTGGTGTTGGCAAAGAATACTGAATATACCACGGACTGACAAAAGAACGAACAAATGTGTCCTGGAAGAAGTACAGAATTCTAGTATTCTAGTAGAATTCTAGTATTCTAGAATTCTAGAAGCAAGGATGGCGAGACTACATCGCACTTACTTTGGACATGTTATCAAGAGGGATTCGTCCCTGGAAAAGGACATCTTGCTTGGCAAAGTAGAGGGTCAGCGAAAAAGAGGTAGCCCCTCAGCAAGACGGATTGACACAGTGACTGCAACAATGGGCTTAAGCATAACAAGGATTGTGAGGATGGCGCAGGACCGGGCAGTGTTTCATTCTGTTGTACATGGTGTAGCTATGAGTTGGAATGGACTCAATGGCACCTAACAACAGCAACAACAACAACTTTAAAATGTGAAACGGATTACATAGATTTTTCAAAATTCTTTTGTGGGTACATTAGCAAAGATATTTGAAAGACTACTTCTCTGTCCAAGTGATTCACTTTAGAAGTCTTGTAAGGGTAAATATTCTAAGTTGCTGATTTTCAGGAATTGAGTAAACAGTTAATGTGCTTGACTACTAACCAAAAGGTTGAAAGTTTGAGTCCACCCAGAGGCACCCTGGAAGAAAGGCCTGGCAATTTATTTTGAAAAAAATCAGCCATTGAAAACTTTATGAAGCACAGTTGTACTCTGACACACATAGGGTTGTCATTAGTCAGAACTGACTTGACGGCAACTGGTTGTTACTGGTTGTTGCTGAGTTTCAAGGGCCAAAGAAAAATGCTGATGAACCTGAGAATTGAAGAAGATGCATTAAAATCCTCTTATGGACGGTCAATACAAGATTACAAATATCACCGGAGAGTTTCCCACCCTGTGTGCCACCACGCAATGGTGTGCCTTCAATGGGCGACCCTTCCCATCTAAGCCATGTGAACCCGGCAGCCATATCTTCCAGGCTGGTTGCCTCTGGCTCTGTTCACCAACCAGTTTGTTGTCACATAGAAATGATCAATAGGCACTGCAGAGTCTTGTATATCATCTTTTTATGTCCACCCAACATTTACTACTGAGGTTTGGATTTAATATTCAACAAACAATATCCAGGCCAAGCCTTGAAACACTTAGACAATCTTCAAGGCTGGAATTTAGGGACCTAAAAAGAAAGGAAAAAACTTTTATCCTAGAGCTCACCTAAATATATGTAGCTAGAAACAAAGGTGCTGTCAAGAAAGGTAGAGGAGAACTGGAACTGAAGCCATTCCTGGAGACCACCCTTCAGCCAAACCATAGAAAGCCCATAAAATAAACAATAAGACCCGAGAGGAACATGCTCCTTAGAACAATCATTTATACAAGATCTAAAGGGCAACATCTGCCCAAAAGCAAAGATGAGAAGGCAGGAAGGGGTAGCAATTTAGGACAAAAAGAAACAAGGAAGCTAGGACTGAAATGGGGGGAGCACTGGCACATTGTGGGAAATGAAACCAATGCCACGGAACACTATGTACAAGCTATCGAATGGGAAGCTAATTTGCTCTGTAAACTTTCACCTAATGCACAATAATAAATTAAAAAGAAGAAGAAGAAGGTAGAGGAGACAAATTAAAGGAAGGCAAATTTGCACTTGTGGTTCAACTATTCTAAGAGCTTATTCAACACTCCACAACAATTGCCTCCAAGTACTGAAACAACTTTCCATATTCCTTCTTTAGCCCAGAAAAAGATTATCAATATTACTGTAGTGCAGAAAGTAAGAATAATAGTTATAGCCTCCTTTTCCGTCTCTGTTTTACAAATGAAGAAAGGCCAAGCAATGAGGCCTAAGGTCACCCAGAGGGTGAGTGGCAGAGCTGCCATTTGAACCAGCCGTTTCTGACACCAAATCTCCTGCTCTTGACCACTATGTATACTTCCTCACACACTGCTCCTTCCATGTGTAGGACAGAAGCGTGAAAAAACCAGAAGAATGCTGTTTTGTGTTGTCAACCTATTCATAGTCAACTAACATTTCTCCAGTACTTATGAGTCACCAGCCATAGTTGTCTATACCTCACACAGGCACCTATTGCTTCTGGGGCTCTGGATTTAGGGAAAGCAGACAGTACAGGGAGGAAGAGATTCAGTGAGGTCACATGTAGAGAGGGTGGAATTTGTCTTCCTTTGCCTGATGTGAATATATGACTTCATTAGAGCAGCAACACAACTGTTTCATCTGGGAGATGCACTGTGGCCAAAAATTCACCCTTCTCACACACATTTTGTGCTGTTATATGTAGAAAAAGTGTGGTGCTAGTAAATGGACAAATGCTCTGAAGGCTTGAACTGGGTACAGTAAATACATGGTTTCCATCCCTGCCCTTAGCTTGCCCTCAGCAGACATGTGAATGTGCACACACGCGCATGTGTGTGTGTTTTTCAGGGCAGCCTCGTGAGAATCTTCTGGCCTTTGTGCACAGTCACCACATTTATACTCAGAGGAAATGTCCCCTCCTTCTGCGAAGTCTGGATTCCCTGGATCATGGAAGGAAAGTAATCTTTAATGATCTCTTGGCATCAATAATATGTACCTCAGAGTTTAAATAAGATTAATTCGTATCTGCTCAGCACTGTATCATAATTATCTAACCATTATTCCTTTTCCAAAGAGTAACTTTTCTGTATAGTATTCTTTGGCGTAAAGAAAAAAACGAAATGAGAGCTGAAGGTTCATTAAACATTGAGCCGAAAAAGACATTAGAGATTACCCAGACCAATGCCCTCATTGAAGATGAGTATTCTGGGATCAGCAAAAGGAAATGCTTACCGAGGGAGAACACTCATGGAAAGAGTGCAGGATACTGTGTATGTCCTCACATTCTGGGGATGATAGGACAAAGGTTTGAATCCTGGTTCTGCCACTTCCCAGTTTCACAATTTTTGGCAAGTTACCTAACTTCTCTGAGTCTTATCTCTGCTTAGTAAAATGATGATGACAACTCTACACAAAATGTTTCTGTAGGAATCAAATAAGATAATGCATTTGAAGTTCTTAGCTCAGTGTTTCGTATGCAGAATATGTCTAATAAATGGTAGCCATTACTGGGTCCTTATGCTCTATAAACTTTCCTTCACCCTCACCCCAATATAAACAATCCTGATGAACTAGTTATATATTTGGAAATATGTAGATAGTAATGCCCTCTGAATAAATATGGCCTGTTGGAATTAGATTATCGCTATTTTAGTTTTAATGCATGTAAAGAACTTAGAACAGTGCCAGACACTTAAGTCTCTAATAAATACTAGCTTTAAAAGATAATTATAACTATTCCAAAAAATACCCTTCTCGGTATTTCAAAATTTTAGCTTTTTTAGTCAACTTGTAGTTTTATATGAGACAAAGATTTGAAATGCAAATCTGTTATAAATTGTGCTCTTGTAGAAAAATAATGGCTATCCACATTTCCTTAACCCTTTTCTTGTAAAAACACAAAGCTCTTTCAGTAGTAATCAGTTAGAGTCCCCCTTCCCCCACATGATGAGCCCTCGTGGTGCAGTGGTTAAGCACTCGGCTGCTAATCGAAAGCTCGGCAGTTTGAACCCACCAATTACTCCGCGGGAAAAAGATGTGGCAGTCTGCTTCCACAAAGAATTACGGCCTTGGAAACCCCATAGGGCAGTTCTACTCTGTCCTATAGGGTCGTTATTAGTCGCAACCCCTACATACGTATGAAGTAACTATTACCTAATTCAACGCTGAAATGCCAATTTTTACGGCACAGTATTAACTACTACATGAATATACCGGAAGTGATGACCACACGAAAGGTAAACGATAGTCAACGTTCAGCGTTTAATGATAGGCTTGCATGGGCTTTGTGAACATTAATTAAGACTCACAACACACAGGTGAGGAGCTATTTCTTCACCGTCTCAAGAAATGTAATCATCTCAGAGATGGAACCCCAGTAAAATGCTAAACAATTGAGGACAGGAAATAATTACCCGCTCAAAAGATAACTGCACCTTGCATCTAAATAACACGTTTTAGCCAAGCGTAGCCAGGCACATTACAAACTCTAAACACTCTGGGGACTTAGTAAGTATCTTCATTTAACCACGGAGAAGAGATTGAAAGGAGAGGAAGCAATTTAGTCAACATTACCCAGCAGGTCACTAGCGGTGAGGACTTAGTTCTTTGGTGGGACACCAGGAAAACAAACTTTTCTCAAGGATCTAACTGTATGGTAGGCACTTTGTGCATTTTATCTCATCAGTCCTGTCCACAGCCCCACAGGGCCAATACTATCATACCCTCTTTAAGACGAAGAAACAGACTCATAGGGATAGAGCTAGGAGAGGTCAGTCTGATTCCAAAGCCAACTCACTTTCCCTCTTATTAGATCATGTATCACAAAGTGGAAAAAGAAATAGAAGCAGGTAGACTCACCAGAATTATACATTTTTTTTTTTTTTTTACAAAATTGGTAATTGTTATGGATTGAATTGTGTCTCCCAAAAATATGTGTTGTAAATTATAACCCCTATTCCTGTGTCGCTATGCATTGGAATCGACTCAATGGCAACCGGTTTGATTTTTTTTTTTTTTGTATACCTGTGGTGAGGAGCCCTGGTGGTTAAGAGCTATGGCTGCTAGCCCAAAGGTCAGCAGTTCAAATCCACCAGCCGCTCCTTGGAAACCCTGTGGAGCCGTTCTACTCCATCCTATAGGGTCGCTATGAGTTGGGAATGGGTTTTCTTTGTTATGTTAATGAGGCAGTATTAGTGTAAGGTGTGTCTTGAGTCAATCTCTTTGGAGATTAAAAAGAAGCAGATTAAGAGACAAGCAGCAAGAAAAGCAGAGATGGGGGAAGACAGATGCCACATGAAGATCACCACGGAACCAAGGAACAAGGACCTTCCCCCACAGCCAACAGAGAGAGAAAGCCTTCTAGAGCTGGTGCCCTGAATTCCCAATTCCAGCCTCCTAAACTATGTGAAAATAAATTTCTATTTGTTAAAGCCACCCACTTGTGGTATTTCTGTCATAGCAGCACTAGATAACTAAGACAGTAATCTTTTATATTCTGGAGCAATTCTTAGAGACCTAGGATCTATGCTTCATCATTTCATCCCCAAGCAGTATCTCTAGTGCCCCAGACAAAGACTCTCACTATTACTCCCAACAGTCTCTCCTAACGTGGAGCTCTGTTATCCCATGGAGCAAGTGTAATTTGTTGAGACACATTCCTTAAAAGTAGAAAATTAGAAAAATTTTAAATAGTGACTATTGATACATGTGACAATATGGATGAATCTCAAAATAATTATGCTAAGTGAAACAAGTCAGACAAAAAAAGAGTGTGTACTATATGGTTCCATTTATATAAAATTCTAGAAAATGAAAGCTAGTCTATAGTGACAGCAGATCAGTGGTTGCCAGGTTGGGATGAAGGGTGGGGACAAGACGGAGGGATTAGCAAGGGGCGTGAGGAAATTTTTAGAGGTGGTGGCTATGTTGATTGTGGTGATGGTATCACAAGTGCATACAAAACAAATCATTCCCTTCGAATATGTGCTGTTTATTGTATGTCAGTTATAGTTCAATAAAGTTTGTTTAGAAATGATAACAGTACATGAAAAGAAACTTTAAAAATCGTCCAAGGCACACAGGGACTTCATAGATGAGAGAGAGTATAGAGCCAGGGAGAAGCTTGAATCACACTGAAGTAATCAACCTTATCTATGTAGCTCTTCAGAAAATTCTCAAATACTAGCTCATTCAGATGTTATCATTTCAGGATGATTGAAGATTTGCAAGTATAAGACATTTGGGGGTTTATTTTGCATACTCTCTAAACTCTTTAGCGTGGCATATGAGGCCCTTTGTGAACTGCTCTTGCCTGCCTCTCCAACATGTCTTCCTACGTGCCCTGCCTTGAAATTCATGCTTCAACAATATCAAGTTATTTATAGCCTCCCACACTCATCTAGTGTTTTGTGTCTCCATGTCTTTGAATATGCTGGTGTCCTTTCTGCCTGGAATGCCCTTCCTCCCTGTCTTCCTTGCCAAGAGAGGTCATCACTTCATCCACCGCCACCTCTGTTGGCGCTTTCCCCCATGCAAGCCTCCTCTATTGCACTTTCTGTACTATATTGTCATTAATTGCTTCATATCTGCCTCTGTTATTTGCCTGTGAGCAACCTGAGCACAGGACTATGTCCTATTACATCTGTACTCCCAACCCTGCCAGACAGTAGACTCAACAAACATTTATTTCACGGAATTGGAAATGCTTCTAGTGTGTCTTGGAGATAGACGTCAGAGGCCACAAAGGTGTCTATAGGGAAGGACATCCACCCAGACAGGATTTTGGATGTCGCTTGTTGTTGTTGGGTGCCATGGAGTCAATTTCAATGCAATCCCATGTAACAGAGTAGAACTGCTCCATAGGGTTCTCTTGGCTGTAATCTTTATGGGAGAAGATCGCTAGATCTTTCTCCCACTTAATCTCTGGATGGGTTTGAAACTCTAACCTTTCAGGTAGCAGCTGAGTGCTTAACTGTTGCACCACCAGGCTTCTTTGGATGTTGCTAGATAAGGTGGAAAAGCATGATCATGAAGTTGGTGACAGTGACATTCCTGTAGCCCAAACTAGAGCAGGAGTTCTCAATCGGGGTTTTCAGAAATATGTGGGGATGGTTTTAGTTGTCCCAGTGCCTGGACTGGGGGAAGGGGGTGCTGCTGGTATTTAGTATCTGGAAGCTAAGGTGGAAGCAAGGCACAGAACAGTCCTGTACAAAGAATTATCCTGTCCACAATGCCAGTGTTGTTTTGTCAGTTGCCATCAAGTTGACTGCAACTCATGGTGACCTTATGTACAACAGAACAAAACATTGTCTGCTCCTGTGACATTGTCACAATCACCAGCATGTTTGAGTCCATTGCTGAGGCCGCTGTGCCAATCCACCTCACCAAGGATCTCCCACGCCTTCGTTGGTCCTCTGCTCCACCAAACATGACGTCATCCTCTAGCAATTGATCCCTCCTGTTGATGTGTCCAAAGCAAGAGAGTCAGACAATGTGCTGTTGTGATCCACTGGCTAATTTTTAGAAGTAGATCATCAGGCCTTTCTTCCTAGTCTGTCTTAGTCTGTACCCAAAATCAAACCCACGGCCATCGAGCTGACTGACTCACAGTGACCCTTGTAGGACAGAGTAGAACTGCCCCATAGGGTTTCCAAGGCTGTAAATCTTTATGGAAGCAGACTGCTACATTTTTCTCCTGCGAAGCAGCTGGTGGGTTCAAACTGCTGACCTTTCAGTTAGCAGCGGAGCACTTAACCACTGTATCACCAGGGCTCCTTCTTAGTCTGGAAGCTCAGCTGAAACCCATCCACCATGTATCATCCTGCTGGTATTTGAAATACTAGCGGCATAACTTTCAGCATCACAGCAACACACAAGCCACCACAGTATGACAAATTGATAGGTGGGTGGTAGAAAATGCCAATAGTGCCCTCATTAAGAAACATTACTCTAAAGAGAAAAAATGTGTTCTCTGTAAAGAACGAAAATAATCCTCTTCCTTTGTGCTTCAGGTGAGCGTGAGGTACAGCCCGGTGATGAGAACCAGAATCCTCTCCCCAGGCTACAAGCCCTCACTCTTTGGTTGCTTCAGCAGCCCAATTTCACTTATCCCCCTTTCTCTTCACTTCAGTTCTTTTGTTTCTTAAATACTCTGTCTCCTTTCCACCTGGGGGCCTTCCATTACTGCTGTTCACTTTGGCTGAAGTGTCTGCCCCACCCTGCCTTGCCTTTCTACCTAGTTATTTCTTACTCATCCTTGTGCATGCCACTTACTCCAGAATCTGCCCTCTTCTTCTAAACTAGGTCAGGTTCCCCTGAAACAAGCATTCATAAAACCAAAAACAAAACCTCACTGCCATCAAGTCAATTCCAACTCACAGCAACCCTAAAGGATGAGTAGAACTGTCCTACAGGATTTCCAAGGCTGTAAATCTTTACAGAAGCAGACTGCCATATCTTTCTCCCACAGAGCAGCTGATGGGTTTGAACTGCCAACCTTTCAGTTAGCAGCCAAGCGTTTAACCACTGCACCACCAGGGCTCCCCAAACATTCAGAGCACTCTGTATTTCTCTTCAATAGCATTTATCACAATTATAAAACATTGGTGGAAGGAAAGAAGGAGGGGAGAGAGGAAGAAGGTGGAGAGGGCAGGGAAGAAGAAAGAAATGGAAGACCCATTTGGCTGGTTGAGAGTGGAAAGATCACAAGTCTTTTTTTCAAAATCAGAGTTTGATTCTTAGTTCTGTTCCTTGTTAATTAAAGACCTTGGAGATGTTATCTAAGTGATCCGAACGTCTGTTTCCTCATCCACAAAATAGGGATAAAATGTGTGTGTGGGGATTAAATAACTATATAAAGATCTTTTCTCTGTATCTGACAGTGCTCAATAAATGTCAAATATTTTTTCCTTCCCTCCTTCCTCCTCTTCTCTAATGGAAGGGCAGGTAAGGGTAGAAGTTTTATTGAGAAAGCTAGACTGAAAAAGCCTTTATGTCAAACTTGATCTAGAGTAGAAATCTCTGAGCCTTCCAAATGGGTTTAAAGGGGGCAGGCAGTTGTAATGGTTGTGAGAAAAGGCAATGAACAGAACTCATAGATGCTGACATCTTTAATAGATCTGCCCTTTTCTGCATAGGCCCTCCAGCATGCTAGCAAGTATCTGCAGGATGGCTACGCTTGGTTTCTAGGGAGGAATTTGAGCTAACTGGGGAGTGAGCCACCTAAAAAGTTACTTAGTTCTTTATGTCTCTCAGATCAGGGTCCCACTAAGGTTCCACTGAGGTCCCACTGATGGAAAACAATAGTTTGGGAAGGGTCAGTGACATCTACTTGAGGTGGAGTCTAGCCGCTAAGGTAGGAAGAATTTCAAATGGCAACAATTTAGATTCCTGTGATTTGTCCATCAAAGAGAACCTCTGGGCGCATTTGCAATGCCATTATTAAGATGGATAATAGCATCATAAAACAGTGGGTATTGTCTTCAGAGGAGAAAATCTGAGTAAGCGTATTATCCTAAAGGCAAACAGACTCTTTGAAGTTAGACACACAGAAAACTGCTAGAGTAGTCATAAGAGTCTTGCTTCCTTTCTAAGCAATCCACCCTACTACATTATGTTTTAAACAATAGGGTGTTGATAAGTTTTACTGCACAATTTACTTGCAGGTTCTGCACATGACACCATGTGAATTAAGAGCATTTAAACTGCTTTAATGGAACCTCCAGATCTGCTGTTAAGCAGTGCTATTGCTCGCCCCAACTTTGGACATGTTATTAGGAGGGACCAGTCCCTGGAGAAGGACATCAATGCTTGGTAAGGGTCAGTGAATAATAGGAAGACCCTCGATGAGATGAACTGACACAGTGGCTGCAACAATGGGCTCAAACATAGCAATGATTGTGAGGATGGCGCAGGACCGGGCAGTGTTTCATTCTGTGGTACGTAGGGTCTCTATGAGTCGAAGAGACTCGACGGCACCTAACAACAACAACAAAACTTTAGAGAGCCCTAAAGGTTAACCTTTGTCTCCTGGTTAAGGCCTTGAACTTGCTTCTTTATCTCAGACAGGGTTGTCAAACCTACCTTCTTTGTTCCACAAGTATCACGGGTTTGACATGCTCACCTTCCTTTACCAACTCCAGTCCTGATCTTAAAAGTGAAAGTCCCTCATCCCAGAACCCCTTTAGTCCCTAGATTTCCTCCATCCCTGCCAACTCCTAACTTCTGTATCATTTCCCCTCCCCCAAAGCATTTAATCCTTTTTTATATCTAAGTATTTTTTATATTGAAGGGCAGTGGCCGTTCAGTGGTAGAATTCTCGACTTCTATGGTGGAAAATCAGGCTCAATTCCTGGCCAGTGCCACCACTCATCTGTCAGTGGAGGCTTGTGTGTTGCTGTGCTGCTGAACAGGTTTCAGTGGAGCATCCAGACTAAGATTGTCTAGGAAGAAAGGCCTGGTGATCTGAAAAAAAGAAAAAGTCAATGAAAACCCTGTGGGTCACAATGGTCTGATCCTGTTGTACATGGGGTCACCATGAGTTGGAGGCTGACTAGATAGCAGCTAACAATAACAACATTTTTTATAGAAAGCCACCAGAAGGGAGTGTTAGAGAGAGGCACACATAATGGGGAATCTACAAATCCACAGTAATTTTTTCCTAGTTTTAACATGTTTTTATTGCTTTGTGTTTTTCTGCTTATTGTAGAAAATGTGAAAAGTAAAGTGTAACCAATCAAAGTACTTCAGCATAATTCTTTCTAGTATTTGTTAAACATAGTTTACATAATTGGGGTCATAATACAAAGACAATTGTGCATCATGCTTTTTTCACTTAACATCAATAACATTTCCCTGGTGGCTTAGTTGTTAAGAGCTACAGCTGCTAACCAAAAGGTCAGCTGTTCGAATCCACCAGATGCTCCTTGGAAACCCTGTGGGGCAGTTCTACTCTGTCCTATAAGGTTGCTTGAGTCGGAATCAACTCAACGGCAGTGGGTATGTCATTAAAAACTTTGGGATAAATATCTGTTTTTAATAGTTATATACACCACATAGTTATGCTATAATTAATCATTTCCTTAATGACAGAAATTTAGATTGTATCTAGTTTTTCAGTATTTTAAAACAGTATACGAGTAAACATCCTTACCTATATTTTAAATTATTTCCTTGGGATACATTCTTATTGGAAAGCATGAGGACAGAGTATAAGTATTGTAATGCACTTAACACATATACCAAATTGATTTCAAGCATTCATACAAGCATATATTCTCACCAGCAATGTGGGAGTGCAGTCTCTGATATGCTCCCTACAATGCGGAACAGTAACTTTTTTCAGTGTTTGTCAATTAAAAAAAAAAGGTATTTAAAAGTTGTTTAATTTGCCTTACTTTGAAAGCAGGTGAGGCTGAACATTTTCCATGTTTACTGGCCCTTTATATTCCCTTATTTATGAATTGTCTCTATCCTTCGCTTATTGATCTATTATCCACAATATGACTATGTTTTCTGTTTTTTTATTGCAAAAAGTAATACATGTTCATTATAAGACATATTTTAAATTGTTAATATTTATAGTGTTTTATAGCCTGCTCCTTAAAAGAATTCAATCCGATACATTGTGAACAGCTTGCTATGTCTAAGTCGTTTTTAATAGCTGCATAATGTTCTATTGTATGAATTTACATTTACAAAGAAGGAGAACTGTTTTCACCAGTCCTGTGGACTTACTAGTTGTTTCTAATGGTTCAGAATTGAAAATGATTGTGTGATGAATATCCTGGCACATTCATTTCGGCATACGTGTCTGATCATTTTGTGTGGTCAAGCGGTACTGAGGCTTTTGAGACATATTACAAAACCTTCCTTCAGAACAATTATACCAATTTGCAACCCCTACAGCAGTACCTGAAAGGACTAATTTCGTTTCATCCTCACCAACAGTGAATATTAGCATCCTTTTAATCATTCTTTTCTGCCAATCTGATAGGCAAAAAAAAAAAAGAATCTTGTCAACTGTTTTAATTTGCATTTATTTAAATACTTGTGAAACTTAAGTTCCTATGTGGGTTCACTGTGGTCACTTGAAATTCCATTGTAAAGTGATAGTCTTTGTCCTTTGCCTATTTTTTCTATTGGGTTGTTTTCATTGTATGAGCTCTTTAAATACTAAGTATTTAATATTATCTCTGTCCCAGGCACGTATGTTTTTGTATACTACTTTCCTTTCAACTTTATAAAGGCAGTATTGGAAGAGGTTAAAAGCATGGCCCCTGAGACAGACTGATTCTGCCATTTACCAGCTGTGGAGGATGCTGTTTAGGTGCCCTGTTCAGATGCCCCTTATTGGCCAGTACACCCGTCTCCCAGCTGCTGTCCGGTTAGCTGCTAGGGTTCACAGCTGCCGCTTTCTCTGCAGAACGACTCATAGCCTGGTCCTGCATCATCCTCACAATCACGAGCATATTCGAGCACATTGTTGTAGCTATTGTGCCAATCCATCACACTGAGGGTCTCCCTTGCCCTCATTGGCCCTCTACTTCACCAAACATGATGCTCTCCTCTAGCAACTGATCTCTCCTGATGACGTGCTCAAAGCAAGTGAGATCCTCAGGGTTTTCACTGGCTAACTTTCCCCCCCCCATTGGCTAATTTTTGTATTTTTTTTTTTTTATTGTACTTTAGATGAAGGTTTACAGAACAAATAGGAAGAAATAGTTTCTCATTAAACAGTACACACATTGTTTTATGACAATGGTTAACAACCCCACGACATGTCAACACTGTCCGTTCTCAACCTTGGGTTCCCTATTACCAGCTTTCCTCTCCTCTCCTGCCTTCTAGTCCTTGTCCCTGGACTGCTGTGCCCTATTAGTCTCATTTTGTTTTATGGGGCTGTCTAATCTTTAGCCTTGGGAGTGAAGCTTGGGAGTGACTTCATTACTGAGCTAAAAGGGTGTCTGGGGGCCATATTCTTGGGGTTTCTCCAGTCTCTGTCAGGCCAATAAATCTGGTCTTCTTTTGTGAGTTAGAATTTTGTTCTACATTTTTCTCCAGCTCTGTCCGGGACCCTCCATTGTGATCCCTGTCAGAGCAGTTAGTGGTGGTAGCCGGGCACTAACAAGTTGTACTGGACTCAGTCTGGTGGGTCTGTGGTAGTTGTGGTCCATTAGTCCTTTGGACTAAACTTTCCCTTGTATCTAGTTTTCTTCATTCTCCCTTGCTCCCGCAGGGGTGAGACGAGTGGAGTATCTTAAACGGCTGCTCACAGGCTTTTAAGACCCCAGATGCTACTCACCGAGGTAGAATGTAGAACATTGTCTTTATAAACTCTGTTATGGCAATTGAGCTAGATGTTCCCCAAGACCATGGTCCCCACAGCCCTCAACCCAGTAATTCAGTCCCTCGGGGAGTTTGGATGTGTCTAGGGAGCTTCCGTGACCTTGTACAAGCTGTGCTGGCTTCCCCAGTACTGCGTACTGTCTTACCCTTCACCAAAGTTACCACTTATCTATTGTCTATTTAGTGCCCCCCCACCGCTCCCATCCCTCGTAACCAACAAAGATTGTTTCTTTTTGTGTGTAAACTTTTTCATGAGTTGTTACAGTAGTGGTCTCATACAATATTTGTCCTTTTGTGATTGACTTATTTCACTCAACATAGTGTCCTCCAGTTTCATCCATGTTATGAGATGCTTCACAGATTCATTATTGTTCTTTATCGTTGCATAATACTCCATTGCGTGTATGTATCATAGTTTGTTTATCCATTCGTCTGTTGATGGGCATCTAGGTTGTTTCCACCTTTTTGCTATTGTGAACAATGCTGCAATGAACATTGGTGTGCATATGTCTATTTGTATAACAGCTCTTATTTCTGTAGGATATATTCTTAGGAGTGGGATTGCTGGATCGTATGGTATGTCTATTTCTTTCTAAGGAAGTGCCATATCATTTTCCAAAATGGTTGGATCATTTTGCATTCCCACCAGCAGTGCATAAGAGTTCTGATCTCCCCGCAGCCTCGCCAACATTTGTTATTTCCAGTTTTTTTGATTCGTGCCAGTAATGCTGGGGTGAGATGGTATCTCATTGTGGTTTTAATTTGCATTTCTCTAACGGCTAGTGATCGTGAGCATTTCCTCATATGTCTGTTGGCCACTTGAATGTCTTCTTTGGTGAAGTGTCTGTTCATTTCCTTTGCCCATTTTTTAATTGGATTATTTGTCTTTTTTTGTTGTAGAGGTATTAGATTTTCTTGTAGATTTTAGAGATTAGACCTTTGTCTGACTTGTAGTGTCCAAAAATTTTTTCCCAGTCTGTAGGTTCTCTTTTTACCCTTTTGGTGAAGTCTTTTGCTGAGCTTAAGTGTTTAATTTTTAGAAGATCCCAGTTATCAGGCTTATCTTCTGGAGTTTGTGTGTTGTTAGTTATGGTTTCTATCCTGTTAATGCCGTGTATTAGGGCCTCTAGCATTGATCCTATTTCTTCTTCTGTGAACTTTATAATTTTTGACTTTATATTTAGATCTTTGATCCATTTTGAATTAGTTTTTGTGTATGGTGTGTATGGTGGTCCTGTTTCATTTTTTTGCAGATGGACATCCAGTTTTTCCAGCACCATTTGTTAAAAAGACTGTCTGCTCCCCATTTGATGGACTTTGGGCCCTTGTCGAAGATCAGGTGACTATAGGTGGATGGATTTACATCTGGGTTCTCAATTCTGTTCCATCGGTCAATGTGTCTGTCATTGTACCAGTACCAGGCTGTTCTGACTACTGTAGCTATATAGTAGGTTCTGAGGTCAGGTAGTGTGAGTCCTCCTACTTTTTTCTTCTTCGAAAGTGCTTTACTTATCTGGGGCTTCTTCCCTTTCCATATAAAGTCAATGATTATTTTTTCCATCTCTTTAAAGAATGTTGTTGGTATTTGGATTGGGATAGCATTGTATTTGTAAATTGCTTAGGGTAGAATTGTCATTTTCACAATGTTGAGTCTACCTATCCATGAGCATGGTGTGTTTTTCCATTTATGTAGATCCCTTTGGGATTCTTGCAGCAGTGTTTTGTAGTTTTCTTTTTAAAGGTCTTTTACAACCCTGGTTAGATTTATTCCTAAGTATTTTCTTTTTTTAGGGGCTATTATAAATGGTATTGTTTTCCTGATTTCCTTTTCATTGTTCTCTTTATTGGTGTATAGGAATCCAACTGATTTTTGTATGTTTCTCTTGTAGCCTGCTACTCTGCTGAATCTTTCTATTAGTTCCAGTAGTTTTTTGATGGAGTCTCTAGGGTTTTCTACATAGAGTATGATATCATCCGCAAACAGGGACAGTTTAACTTCTTCATTACCAATTGTGATGCCCTTTATTTCTTTTTCTTGCCTTATTGCTCTAGCTAGGACTTCCAGTACAATGTTAAATAGGAGTGGTGATGAAGGGCATCTTTGTCTTGTTCCTGTTCTCAAGGGGAATGTTTTCAGCCTCTCTCAGCTAAGAAGGATGTTGGCCGTTGGTTTTGCATGATTGCCCTTTATTATGTTGAGAAATTTCCCTTGTATACCTATCTTATTGAGAGTTTTTACCAGGAATGGGTGTTGGACTTTGTTGAATGCCTTTTCTGTGTCAATTGAGGGGATCATGTGATTCTTTTCTTTCCTTTAATTTATGTGGTGGATTACATAGATTGATTTTCTAATGTTGAACCATCCTTGCATACCTGGTATGAATCCTACTTGGTCGCGTTGTATTATTTTTTTGATATGATGTTGAATTCTACTGGCTAGAATTTTGCTGAGAATTTTTGTGTCAATATTCATGAGAGATATCAGTCTGTAATTTTCTTTTTTTGTGGCATCTTTGGCTGGTTTTAGTATCAGGGTTACGCTGGCTTCACAGAATGATTTCAGAAGTGTCACTTCCTTTTCTTTGTTCTGCAATAGTTTGAGTAGTACTGGTATAAGGTCTCTGAATGTTTGGTAGAATTCTCCAGTGAAACCATCTGGGCCAGGGCTTTTTTTTGGTTGGCAGTTTTTTTTTGTTTTTGTTTTTTATAACCTTTTCAATCTCTTCTTTTGTTATGGATCTGTTCAGATTTTCAACATCACTTTGTGTTAGTTTGGGTAAGTAGGGTGTTTCTAGAAATTTATCCATTTCCTGTAGGTTTTCAAATTTGTTGGAATATAGTTTTTCATAATAGTCTGTTATTATCCTTTTTATTTCAGTTGGGTCTGTTGTAAAGTCCCTCGTTTCATTGCTTTTTTGGGTTATTTTCGTTCTCTCCTGTTTTTCTTTTGTCAGACTGGCCAGTGGTTTGTCAATTTTGTTGATCCTTTCAGAGAACCAACTTTTGGTTTTGTTGATTCTCTCTATTGTTTTTCTATTCTCTATTGCATTTATTTCTGCTGTGATCTTTATTATTTCCTTTCTTCTGGTGGCTGTGGTTTTTTTTGCTGTTCAAGTTGTGTAATAAATGTTTTGATTTTGTCCCTTTCTTCTTTTTTGATGTGTGCATCTACTTCTATAAATTGTCCTCTGAGGATTGCCTTTGCTGTGTCCCAAAGGTTTTGGTATGTAATGTTTTCATCTTTGTTTGATTCTAGGAATTTTTTTATTCCATCTCTGATTTCTTCTATTACCCAGTGTTTGTAAGCAGGGTGTTATACGGTTTGCATGTAATTGATTTTTTTTTTCCTTTTCTTCTTCTTGTTAATTTCTACCTTGATGGTGTTGTGGTCAGAGAAGATACTTTGTATTATCTCAACATTTTGGATTTTGTTGAGGGTTGCTCTGTGGCCTAAGATGTGGTCTGTTCTGGAGAACATTCCATGTGTATTGGAAAAGAATATGTACTTTGCAGCTGTTGGATGGAGTGTTCTATATGTATCTATGAGGTCAAGTTGGCTGATTGTGCCCTTTAGGTCTTCTGTATCTTTGTTGAGTTTCTTTCTAGATGTTCTATCCTTTACCAAGAGTGGTGTGTTGAAGTCTCCTACTATTATTTCGGAACTCTCAATTTCTCTTTTCAGTGCTGTTAGAGTTTGTTTTATGTATTTTGGAGCCCTGCCATTGGGTGCATAGATGTTTATTATGCTTATGACTTCATGATGGATCCTCCCCTTAATCATTATATAGTGTCCTTCTTTATCTTTTATGATGGATTTTGTTTTAAAGTCTATTTTATCTGAGATTAGTATTGCCACTTCTGCTGTTTTTTTGGTAGCTGTTTGCTTGATATGTTTTTTTCCATCCTTTGATTTTTAATAAATTTACATCTTTGTTTCTAAGGTGTGTCTCTTGTAGATAGCATAGTGATGGATCCTGTTTTTTTAATCCATTCTGTCACTCTCTATCTCTTTATGGGTGCATTGAGGCCATTTACATTCAGTGTAATTATTGATAGATGTGAGTTTATTGCTGTCATTTTGGAGTGCCTTTTTTGTGGTGCTGACATTTTCTTTGTTCCTCTTACTGTCCTATGCTGAATTCCTTTTGTTTGTGGATTCTTTTTTTTTCATTTCTTTTTTTTTTTTTTTTGTCCGCTTTGTTTTTACTGAGACTTTATGTTTTTCTTCTTTATTTTGATGAGTAGGCTTGTTAACTTTCTTTGTGGTTACCTTGAAATTTACCCTTATCTTCCTAGGTTTAAACCAGACTACTATTACTTGGTATTGCCTTACCTTCCTCTCCATTAGAAGGTTCTGTACCTACACTGTTTATTCCCTCTTTTATTTTTCTGATGTTGTTGTCATTTACAGATTAATCTCTCTGGTTCCCTGTTGTAATTCTTTTGGTTTTGGATAGTCCTTGAGTGTTCATTTCCTAGGTTGGTTTCTGCCTGGTATGATCCTGTGTCCTAGATTCAGCGTGTGGTCTGATGTTGTTTGTTCTCAGATCAAAGGACTCCCTTTAATAATTCTTGTAAGTTTGGTTTGGTTTTTACATAGTCCCTTAATTTATGCTTCTCTGGAAATGTCCTAATTTCACCATCATATT
>NW_004444140.1:959248-1004393 GCF_000243295.1 Trichechus manatus latirostris | reverse complement strand
AGTTTGGTTTGGTTTTTACATAGTCCCTTAATTTCTGTTTATCTGGAAATGACCTAATTTCACCATCATATTTGAATGAGAGTTTTGCAGGATATTTTATTCTTGGCTGGCAATTTTTTCCTTTCAAAGTTTTGTACATGTCATTCCATTGCCTTCTTGCCTGCATGGTTTCTGCCAAATAATCCGAGCCTAGTCTTATTGTTTCCCCTGTGTATATGACATTTTATTTTTCTTGAGCTGCTCTCAAGATTCTTTGTTTGTCTTTGGTTTTAGAAAGTGTGATTATGATATGCCTTGGTGATTTTCTTTTGGGGTCTATCCTATATGGGGTTCGTTGAGCTGTTTGGATTGGCAGCTTTTCATCTTTCATGATACTGGGGAAGTTTTCTGTCAGCAGTTCTGCCATGATCCTCTGTGTTTTCTGTTTTATCCCCCTGTTCTGGAATTCCGATCACTCACAAATTTTTGCTTTTGATTTACTCCCACATAATTCTCAGAGTGTCTTCATTTTTCTTACTTTTTTTCTGATTTTTCCTCAAACAGAGTTGAATTCAAGTGTTTGTCTTCAATTTCGCTTATCCTGTCTTCCATCATTTCAAACCTGCTCCTCAGCCCTTCTATGACACTGTCCATTTCTGAAATCTTCTTGTTTGTCATTTGTATTTTTAATTGTTGTTTTTGTAGGATTTCTAGTTGTGAATTTATTTTGGCATTTTGTTCCTGCATTATTTTCCTGAATTCTTCCATTTTTTTGTCTGTATTTTCCATGAATTTGTCTGCCTTTTCCATGAATTTGTCTATTTTTTCCTCATTTTTGTCTGCTTTTTGCTTCAACTCTTGGATATCTCTGAATATTAGAGATTTGAATTCCCTATCGGGTAGTTCTAGTGCCTTTTCTTCTACTGGAAAGTCATCTGGTGTTTTGTTTTGGATGCCTACTGGAATCATCTTGTCCTTTTTTTAATATGTTTTGATACTGTATGCTGTCTTTGGGACATTCAGTAGTTATTTTCCTCGTTTATTGATTGTAGATTTGTTTCTTTCATCCTGCTTTTTTGTTTTATTTGTTTATGTCTGAGCAGGCAAGCTGTGCATTCTTTGTTGTTTGCTCATCTGTGGGCATGATACTTTTCACCTCCTTGTCCGATGGGCAGGGTCAGTCACTCAGCTATGGTGCAGCAGGGCAGGTCCAGCTGAAGGGGAGTTGCTGGGATGGGTTGTTTGTTATATGTACTAGCACTGTCAGGGCAGGCCGGGAAACAGTGCAGGGCAGGTTCCAGTAGGCCATGCCTGTGCTGCTTGGGGGTGTGATGTTCAGCACACAGTGCAGGTAGGCAGGAAGGATGGAGGGGATTGTGATGTGTGGAGCTAAGATGGGTATGGGAAAGAGGGCAGAGAGGAGAGAGAAACAGGGGCCAAAAACAAACAAACAAACAAGAGTGCTAAGGGAGCTTGCTGTTGGAGTGGAGAGATGAGAGACTGAGAAATGGAGAAAAATAAAAAGAAAAAATGAATAAATAAAAATTAGAAGAAAAAAAAGGAAAGAAAAGCCCCCGGGGATCCCACTGGTGCGGATGCAAGGAGTGAGGAGGTTGCTCCCAGGTTGTGAAGTACAGCCTGGCTAGAAGCAGTAGAGGTGTCACACAGCACCAGATATTCAGGAGACAGAAAGAGAGGGGGTAAGTATAGAGAGACGAGAAACTGAAAAATGAAGAAAGACAAAAAGGAAAAAGGAGAGAAAAGAAAAGAAAACAAGCAAACAAGAAAAAAAAGAAATGCTCTCAAGGATCCCACTGCACAGCTGTGCAGCCTGAAGGAGTAGCTCCCAAGCCGTGCAGTACTGCCCAGCTAGAAGGGGCTCCCAAGCTGAGAAAAGAAAAAGAAAAAATAAACAAACTAATCAAAACAGAACAAATCAAAACAAACAAACAAACAAAAAAGCCCCGGGGTTCCCCCCAGCATGGTGGCATGGGCTGGGGAGCAGTTCCACAGTCAAGGAGCATTTCACAGCCTTTTGGGAAGAAGCAAAATGGCACATGGAGCCAGGTATTTGCGAGAAAGGAGGGGGATGTGGTGAGAGGTACAGAAGAAACCAAAAGAAGTGGAAAAAAGGAACACCAGCAACCAACAAATGGCACTCAGGGAGCCAGCCAGTGTGGGCTGGTGGAATCCAAGTGGCAAAGGGGTTAAGCCAGTGCTTCCCAGCCAAGAGACTGTGGCCACAGGAAGCAGAGGAGGCCGAGTGGAGGTGAAGAAGGGTGGGGGTGGGAAAGTGTATATCACTGGTTACGGGTTGTTCTGTCTCCTGCTGGGAGCTCCGTGAAGCTGCTCTCCTGTACTCCCTGTTTGTCAGTCTCTGAAAGGAGTCCAAGATGGTGGATCCATGCTGCGTTAGCTGATAGGGGACCCCTGCATGTATCTCTCCTTGCTGTCTGTTCTCTGTCAGTTTCTTATTCCATTCAGTGCTTGGCTGAGTTCATTCTTTAGTTTCTTATTCCATTCAGTGCTTGGCTGAGTTCATTCTTTATTTGATGCTTAGGGTTTCAGGATTGACATTTGTCTCTGTTTGACTTGGTTTTTCAGATCTTAGCTATGGAGGGACAGTGTGGTGCTTCTGTCTATAGTGCCATGTAACCTGGAATTCCCATTGGCTAATTTTTGGAAGTAGATCACCAAGCCTTTCTTCCTAGTCTGTCTTAGTCTGGAAGGTCCACTGAAACCTGTACACCATGGGTGACACTGCTGGTATTTGAAATACTAGTGGCATAGCTTCCAGCATCACAGCAACATGAAAGCCACCACACTATGACACATTGACGGGCAGGTGATAGCCCATGCTCATACAGTGGTCCACAAACCAGCATCCTGTTTAAAGTTGGGGCTAATTCTGTGATGTGATTTCTTCTCTAGACGCTAGAGTCCTCCCTACATGGATCAGATCGAGGCTAGGATTTCCTAAGATCTGTTCTTGCGCAGAACTTTCTGTTCCCCATCCTACTTCACTCCCTCCCTTACAGGTTTTTCCTGAGGAGTCCTCCGTCAATAATCCCTGTCTCAGGCTCTGCTTCTAGGATAATCAAACTAAAATACTGTAAAATAGGGATGATATTTGTGCCTGCTTCATCTTGTGAAGATTAAATAATAAAATTAAAATAATAGTAATAGTTTTAGCAATTACTATTTACTAAGCATTGTCCAGGGGCTCTCATTGTGCAGTAGTTAAGCGCCGGGCTGCTAAAGAAAGGTCAGCAGTTCAAACCCACCAGCCACTTCGAAGGAGAAAGATGTAGCTGTCTGCTTCCCTAAAGATTACAGCCTTGGAAACCCTATGGGACAGTTCTACTCTGCCTTATAGGGTTGCTATGAATAGCAAAGGACTCCACGGCAATGGGTTTGCTTTTTGTTTTTGTTTGTGTTTAGGCATTGTCCAAAGCACTCCACATGTATTAATTCGTTTATACCTTATATCAGTCAGGTCTAGGTATAATCCTCAATTATGTGAAGTGCTTAGAACAGTGTCTGGCACATATTTAACACCGATACATCTTTGCTATCATTATTTATTGATTCATTTTAGACTTGAAATGAAAGATTGTCATGGATTGAATTGTGTCCCCCAAAAATATCTGTCAACTTGGCTAGGTCATGATTCCCAGTATTGTATGATTGTCTACCATTTTATCATCTGATATGATTTCCCTGTGTGTTGTAAACTCTATCACTATGTTGTAAGAAGATGGATTAGCAAAAGTTATTTTGATGAGATCTACAAAATTAGATAGTATCTTAAGCCTATCTCTTTTTGAGAGATATGGGGACCTCATACCACCAAGAAAGCAGTGCTGGGAGCAGAGCACATCCTTTGGACCCAGGGTCCCTGGGCAGAGAAGCCCCTAGTCCAGGGGAAGATTGATGAGAAGGCCAACAGAGACAGAAAGCCTTTCCCTGGAGCTAACACCCTGAATTCGGACTTCTAGAGTGTGAGAAAATAAACTTCTCTTTGTTAAAGCCATCCACTTGTGGTATTTCTGTTATAGCAGCACTAGATGACCAAGACAAAGATTAAGCCTGTTTTAACAGACTGTTTTCCTTGCATTTTGAGGTCTCCTTCCCAAAGGTTCTTAGGTATTCCTTTGGAAAGCTCCTACCCCTCATTTTCTCCCCCTTTTATTCCAAAAGGTGGAGCTACCAAGTCCATATTTTTGCTGAGGAAACTCCACATGCAATCTTCTGATTTTTTTTTTTTTTTCAGTCAAGAGAGCACTGTAATTCTCCGGGAGCAACAAGTGTTATCTACTTGGTTATTCAAATTTGTCTGGACTGAAGCAGGTCATTTACATCTTTGCATTATGTCTTTACAGATCTATCTTTTTGAATATTTTATATAAATGAAATTATACAATATATAACCTTTTGTGTCTGGTTTCTTTCACTTAGCATAATGATTTGGAGGTTCATCCATGTTGTAGCATGTACCAGTACTTCTTTTGTTATTATCCCTGAATAATATTTCATTGTATGTATATACCACAAATTGTTTTTTCATTCATTTGTTGATGGACATTTGGAATGTTTCCACTTTTGGCTATTGTGAATAGTGCTGCTATAAACATGAGTGTACATGTATTTGTTTGAGTACCTCTTTTCAATTCTTTTGGGTATATACCCAGGAGTAGAATTGCTGGGTCATATGAGGAACCTGTATTTAGACTAAGAGGCAGTCATTTGAACAGAACAAGGTGATACTGTGTGGTTTAAAGTCAGGAAAGGTATGCATCAGGGTTGTATCCTTTCACCATACTTTTTCAATCTGTATGCTGAGCAATAATCTGAAAAACTGGACTATATGAAGAAGAATGGGGCATCAGGATTGGAGGAAGACTCGTTAACAACCTGCGACATGCAGATGACACAACCTTGCTTGCTGAAAGTGAAGAGGACTTGAAGCACTTATTGAGGAAGATCAGAGACCACAGCCTTCAGTATAGATTACACTTCAACATAAAGAAAACAAACTCCTCACAACTGGACCAATAAACAACAGCATGATAAACAGAGAAAAGATTGAAGTTGTCAAGTATTTCAGTTTACCTGAATCCACAGTCAATGCCCATGGAAACAGCACTCAAGAAATCAAAGGACGCGTTGCATTGGTCAAATCTGCTGCAAAAGACCTCTTTAAAGTGGTGAAAAGCAAAGGTGTCACTTTAAGGACTAAGGTGCGCCTGACCCAAGCTATGGTGTTTTCAATGGCCTCATTGCATGTGAAAGCTGGACAATGAATACGGAAGATCAAAGAAGAATTGATGCTTTTGAATTACGGTATTGGAGAAGAATCTTGAATATACCATGAATACCAGAAGAATGAACAAATCTGTCTTCGAGGAAGTACAGCCAGAATGCTCCTTAGAAGCAAGGATGGCAAGACTTTATCTCACTTACTTTGGACATGTTATCAGGAGGGACCAGTCCCTGGAGAAGGACATTATGCTTGGTAAAGTAGAGGGTCAGCAGAAAAGAGGAAGACCCTCAGCGAGATGGATTGACACAGTGGCTGGAACAATTGGCTGAAGCCTAAGAACAATTGTGAGGGTGGTGCAGGACCAGGCAGTGTTTCGTTCAGTTGTACATAGGGTCACTATGAGTTGGAACCAGCTCTACGGCACCTAACACCAACAACATAATCTTTTTGAGGAACCACCAAACTGTTTTCCACAGTGACTAAACCATTCTACACTCCCCACAACAATGCACAAGGGGTCCGGTTTCTCTACTTCCCCACCAACATTTGTTATTTTCCTTATTATTATTATTATTGCCTTTTTAGTGGATGTCATGTGGTATGGCACTTACTTTTATGAAGAGTCTGGACTGTCAGGTAGAATGTCTCAAATTCTGGATTTGTTCCAGAGCACTCTTTAAAAAAAAAAAAAGGTAAATCGGATTAGGTTACTCCCATGCCTAAAACCTTCTGGTGGTTTCCTATAACATTTAGAAAATAAAGTCCAAACTCATTGCCCTGGCTTACAAAGGCCTACATGATCTGGCGTGACTCCATCCTGTATGTTCTCCTTTCTCTCACTTCACTTCAGCCATACTGGCTGGCCTTCTTCCAGTTTCTCAAACCCACAAACCTTGTCCTTACCTTAAAGACTTGGCTTCAGCTTTTTCTTTTTTCCCCTAATGTGCTCTTTCCTGAACTTTGCTTGAAGGCTGGCTTCTTCTCGAGATTCAAATATCAGATTGAATGCTACATTCTCAGAGTTTTCCTTAGGTACTTGGAGGGAAGTGAGCCAGGAGAAGGGAGGCAGGACAGTGGAGAAGTGGGCAGGGGCAAGATAGCTTAGGGCTTTGGAATTTGAATTTTATTTTAAATCAAATGGGAATTCACTAAACGGTTTCAAGCAGGAGAGGTGACATAATACAATTTATGCCTTTTAAAAGGTAACTCCACTTGAGTAGTTGGGAAGATAGAGAAAACTATTATGAGGGATAGGAGCCTCATGCATAAGAGAAGATTTGCGGGTGGCGGGGGGGAATGATTGATTTTGGACATGGTGAATTTGATACATTGGACTTCCTTTGTGGCTTTCATATCAATACCCAAGAAGAATTTATGAGCAAGAAGGAATTATAATATCTGCCTCTGAAATAGCATAGACAGCGAATTCAGTTGTTGTTTATAAGAACCTGACAACAGGTACCATTTATTGAACAGTTTCTATGTGTCAGACACTATGTTAACTATTTAACTTTGTCTCACATACTTTGGACGTGTTATCAGAAGGGACCAGTCCCTGGAGGACATCATGCTTGGTAAAGTAGAGGGTCAGCAGAAAAGAGGAAGACCCTCAGCGAGATGGATTGACACAGTGGCTGCAACAATTGGCTGAAGCCTAAGAACGATTGTGAGGATGGTGCAGGACCAGGCAGTGTTTCGCCATCCTTGCTTCTAATGAGCATTCTGGCTGTACTTCTTCCAAGACAGATTTGTTCATTCTTCTGGTATTCATGGTATATTCAAGATTCTTCTCCAATACCATAATTCAAAAGCGTCAATTCTTCTTTGATCTTCCTTATTCATTGTCCAGCTTTCACATGCAATGAGGCCATTGAAAACACCATAGCTTGGGTCAGGTACACCTTAGTCCTTAAAGTGACATCTTTGCTTTAACAAACCTTACTTCACTGAAGCATCACAACAATCCTTATTAGAACAGGATTTATTATCTGTGGTTTACAGTTGAGGAAATTAAGGCTAAAGAGGATAGGTAACTCACTCAAGGTCAACCAGGCAGTAAGTGGCAGAGGTGGAACTCAAACGGGGATCTAGTGTGATGCCAAAGCTGACATTCTAAGTGCTTTGTTGTAACACCTTCTCAATCAGCTTCTTGGGTCACTGGTTATGGTTATCATTCAGAGAAATAGTGGAATTAGAGTTTTCTTTAACATACCCTTAAGCCTGTAGAAACATTTGAATTTCATTTCAGTAGAGAAATATCTATTTGAGAAGTAATCTCATTTAAATTCATCAGATTCTTTAGCCCAGAGACTGTAGTCTTGGTATTTGGGAAGAACAAACTGATACCTATTTTGGGGATTAACATGATGTGGAAGGAAAGTAATGGAAATAAAACTTAGTCTTCCCAGTGTATTTGGAATGTAGCTGCCTGAAACCGAGTAAAATTGCCACCCAATTTTCCTAAGAACCAGAGATTCTGCCGTCAACATAAAGTTTGGTTTTTAACAGCTGGAAACGCCAGAATTGTGACACAGCCTCAAGAACTGAGGCTGCCTTGTTCAGATTTTCACACGGGTCCCTCTGTTCCTTTCACAGAGCCCTCTTTTTCTTAAACATCCCGCATATGCCGCTTGGGACGCTCATTCTCTAAGGCCGGACTAAGCCTCAAGGGAAGGAGGCACTTGTTTGGCGGTCCCATCTTTTAAACGGGTCCAGGCGAGACCCTCTCTGAAGAACTCTATCTGCAACATATATTTATTGTTCCACTCTTCAGTATCTGAAGAAGAAAGAAGATGACAGGGAAGTAACTTCAATGTGGTGGTTGAGGACGGGTGTCAGAGCAGCGGAGAGAAAAGTCGGCCTGACCCAAACGTCCCACGACCGGGAGGGAGGAGACAGCGACCACAAAATAGCCCGGCCCCGCCCCCGTCGCCGGCCATTGGCCAGTCCGAAAGACGCGGGGCGGTGTCGGCTTGAATGGGAGCGACTGAAGCTGCGGCGCAGGCGCAGAGGAAGGAAGACGTTGAGTGCGGGCGGCGCTGCGGGTCCGGTCGGCGGCGGTCGGACAGCAGCAGAGGCGAAGAGAGCCCCCGGAGCTCTGGCTCACGTGATCTGCTGGGGGCAGGGACGGGGGGTGCTCGCCGGCCTCCCGCGGTGCCCCTGCCTGGCTAGGCGCCCGCGGCACGCCCACCCGCCTGGGGGAGGGGTCGCAGCAACCCGCCTGTCGCCTGAAGCGGCCGCTCTTGCGACTTCGTGCACCACGGACCCGCCGGCCCGCGGGATGTGAGTTCTGCCGCGGGGCGCGGAGGCTGGGGGCGTCTGGGGGCTCCTCACGAGGGCGGTGACAGGGAGGGGTGCGAGTGTGTGCGTATATGTGTCGGGTTCTGTGACCAGGGATCTGGGGGCGACCTTTGTTCGGGCGGGCCGAGCGGGATGCGGGGCGGAGGAGGCGGGGGCCGTCGACGGGCCCCGGGCTTCCCTGACCTGTGGGCGCTGCGGGGACGCGGCGTCGAGGGCGTCGGGCTGGGGGTTCGGGACTAGACCCGACTCGAGAAGCCAGAAACTCGGGTGAGAAGCAGCTCACGCCGCTTGGACGAATACTCAGTTACTTTCTTAAGTTTTTTAAATGAGAGTAAAGCCGAAGAACTTCGTTCCCTAGTATCTTTTTTTTTAAATGAAAAGTATAGTAGAATACAGTGACGTCTCACGTAATCGGAATGTAACCAACAGTAGATTAAAAATCCGAATCCCTGTGGAATTCATTCTGAAGCACTGTGCGTTCATTTTTAGTCCGTGCGTTTGTTGTCCAAAACTTTAGTCAAGTAAATACCTGCGCTTACCATATTTTAATTCGTGATTTTTTTTTTTTGCACCGACTTGATTTACCATAGAAATTGGTGGTTGCTACAAAAAGTTGTAGTAAGCGCAGAATTTTTAAAAAAGCCCTTTCCCGAAAACCTATAGGATATCTTCAGGTAGTAAAAAGTGGAAATTATGTAACTGCTTTATGTTTTAATAGTAACCAGTTAGAGAATTTTAAGTATTATCGTTAAAAATCCTCTAACTGGTTACTATTAAAACATAAAGAAACTCTGTTAAAGAAAACGAATAAGGAAGGATGGAAATTTCTTTGCCTTAATGCATAATTTAAACCTTCCGTAGAGTTAAACGAAGTAGGTTCTCAGCTTTCCTTTTGGTCAGGCACGTATTGGAGTTCTTTATGTTGTGTGTGGGAAGTTAACATAACCGAGCTGAATTTTCAACCAGCCACTTTAGAAGGGTGCACGGAAGATTTCTGACCTGATAACCGCCAGTGTGATTACCTCTGATAAATAACCAGTTTTTCTTGGGTTCTCACTGTCAGAAGCAGCTTTGCTTCAATGATCTAGAAGTGAATAAGCAACGTAAGGAGTGGATGTGTAAGGTGTGTGGGATCCAGAGGATCAGGGGCAGCCTCATACCTACTCTTCTTTATACCTTCCCATGGGCTTGTTTTGGCAAGGCTATTTCTCAGCTATTATTTATAAGGAGTGGTTACAAAGTAAACAGTTGTGTGAGTTGTGGTAGAAGCATTTCCCCCAAATCCTCTTTGGCTAGATAAGCAGTTTGGTTGTATTGTCCCTTTATTAAATCAGGCATGCATTGTTTCAAATATATTTTTTTAGTAAACCAGAGACTTGGTTCTAGGCTGATTACAACAATGATAGGGTATAGTAGTTTCAAAATGACCTTGTTCTTAAGCATAAAATATTTCTAAGATTTTTATTATTTCTAATACTTCTAAAGATTTTTTTTCAGGGGATGACATGCACTTTATTTTTTTCTGAATTTTGTTTTGTTGTTGTAGAGAATATACACAGCAAAACATACAGCTATTCAACAGTTTCTACATATACAATTTAGTAACATTGATTACATTCTTCGATTTGTACAACCATTCTCACCCATTTTTTCTAAGTTGTTCCTCTCATAAACTCACTGCCCTCTAAGGTTTCTATCTAATCTTTTGAGTTGCTCTTGTCTATTTGATCCCATATAGATAGTTCCTACAAGAGCATAATGCTCAAGGCAGACGTTTTTTACTAGTTTGATTTTAAGAAGACTTCAGGGGATGTTTTTGGTTTAAGGTTTAAAGATTATCTCAGGGTGGTAGTTCAGGGGTTTATCCACCCTCCATGGCTCCAGGAAAGTCTGGAGTCCATGAGAATTTGAATTCTGTTCTGCATTTTACCCCTTTCGATCAGTATTCTTCTATGGAATCTGACCAAAATGTTCAGTAATGGTAGCTAGGCACCACGGAGTCCTTCTGGTCTCAGGGTAAAGATAAAATTTTATAATTAGTTCTCTGGAATTTTAAAATTGAAAACCTGACATAGATTTAGACTCATACTTTAGTTTGTAATACAACAGCTATTGTCATTATGACTACTATACTTTGTTGAGTACTTTTTGTTAAGTACTAGAGTCAGGCATTGTGTTAAGTGCTTTATAAATCATATCCCTAATCATCACAATGCATATCTTAGGTAATGTCATTGTGCTCAAACCAACTCCCAGAGTATAAGTAACTAGCTCAAGATCATGCAACTAAGAAGTCACTCTGCTAGGATTGAAACTATGGCCTGATTTATCCCAAAGCACATGCTGTATTGCTTCAGCGTGTGTTTAAATCTCTTCCAGTTTCTGGGTTCCATTTGTGGGAACATAATCTTATAAAATGCCTGTGTTTTTGTGAACTATGCAGAACTATTTCAATCCTCCTTTTAGGACTGTTATTCTCCTTTCATCACCTTATAATTTATACAACATTTTCAATATCCGTGTACTAATCTTTATGAAAATATTTATAAATTACGAGTAAGCCTCTTCTGAGTTATTTACATGAATAGGAATGTGAATATACTCTTTACTATGGAGCAGAAATGTATTAAAGTCTAGTTTTCTCTCTATTGCAGGATTCTTTGCTGCTTCAAAGTTCCTATCTTCTTCTCAGGCAAGGAATCAAAAAAGTTTATTGGAAGTCTCTTATGTGCAAAGCAATGTGCTTGGTATTGTGAGATGACAAGAGAAGGCTTCCTCCATTTGCCTAAGATCTGTCCATCCTTGAAGGTGCAGTACAGACGTTCTTGCTCACAAAAAGCTTTTCCTGGTCCTTTTTAGTTAGAATTAATTTATTCTCTCCATGTCATTCCATAACATTGAATCAAATAAAAACATTTTTCCACTGCATGGTGATAGTTTTTGCGAGGAGAGGACACTCGTGTTTAATATATTTTCCTACAAATTCTAAATTCATACTCTAAGGACTCTCACTAGGCATTTATAGTCCTTTTGCATTTGGGATTTATTTCTGCTTAAAAATGTGTTTGAAACTGATTTTGCCTTTTAAAGTCCTTCTGTTAAGAAACTAATTTATTGTCATGCTGTTGTGCTGTTTTTCTGTAGTCCTTTTCTAATCTGAAGGATAAAGTTTTGCTTGATTTAACATTTAAAAACAGCATATGCTGTTTGAACTTTTAATAACTTGTAGAATGTGAACTAAAAAAGGAGAGCCCTAATCTTCTAACTCAAGAACAATGCTTCATGCAAAGGACCACTCCTTTTGCATGCCACTATTGAGTTTTTAAATGATCACATGTATGTATTGATTGATTTAAGCTGATGACCAACCAACACTGGTAGTAAAGATATGTCTGTAGGACATGTTCACTGGTGACTTGGTAACCGTTTTTTCTCAAAGTTTTGTACTTTCCATACTAACAAGTTTTTCTCTTTTTTCCTCTGGTGTAGTGTATTTATCTCGAAGTTACTTCTTTGAGATCCTATTAAATGTATCATATAGTCCCTAAAAAAGGTAGACATAAATAAATAAATAAATAAAATTTAAATATATATTTATTAATAAAATGATTACAGATAGGAAAGGGCAAGGGCTAATAAATATATTTAGATTTTTTTGAGTAGAAATTGGGCTTAATGTAAATCTTCATTGTTTTGGATTGCAGACATTTTCTAGAAATCTCTTGCTCTGGTAACCAGGGTTGTCATTTGGAAAGCATTGAAAGTATGGTTAGGGTTGATGAAAAATTAGAATGAAAATTAGAATGTCCTTTTTTTTTTTTTCGGGAAAGCTATTTTATCTTCTATAATCTTGAATTTACAATACTTCCATGTATCCAATTTTGTGTGTTTATAAATAATTAACTAGAAATAATTTTTCTTATGCAAATGTCTAATTGAAAGTGTTTCAAAATGTTATTAATTTTACTAATGGTTTGAAAGAACCATCTCTATTTAAAACTGTCTTATAAGAGGGAAAATTAGCATTGTTCTTAAACTCTGAATTTCAGTTTGCTGAGAAATAAAAACAGTAATAGGGAAAAATAAGACTTTTCCTTTAGTTGAACATATTTATATTCTTAAATAAAAATAAATGTTTGTTAAAGCAGGACTTTTGGTTCAATAACTGCTTTGCCAGGGAAAAGGTAACCAAGATTAGGAATGTTGCATGAAAATAATCTTTCTTTTGTCCTTGAAAATTTTAAGCAGCTGCTTCCATTCTCTATTAAATTATTGTAGTCACTAAAGATTGTAATTACAAAAGAATATATGTATGTGTATATATATGTATATATTTTTTTTTTAAGAAGACTGGCAACCTTACTAGTTACACTGCTAATTAACCTTCAGCTATTTGTATTGTTGTTGTTAGGTGCCAGCGAGTTGGTTCCAACTTATAGCGACCCAGAAGAAATAACACTGCTCACATATGTAAAAGAAAACAGATCATAAAATACAAACCAGCACTTTTAATGATTAGTATAGTCACTGGCATAATTCAGATTGACTCCATGTGTAATTAAAAAGAGTCCTTTTCTAGTTTATTACCCCCCCAGAAAAATCTTAAGTATTCAACATCTTCTGACTTTCATGGGCCACCAAACCCTAAGATACTAAGAGGCTGCGTGTGTTGTACTTATTATTGTATCCCTATGTGGGGAGCCTTTGTGGTGCAGTGGTTAAGCCCTCGGCTGCTAACCGAAAATTTGGCGTTTCAAACCCACCAGCCTCTCTGTGGGAGAAAGATGTGGCAGTCTGGGTCTGTAACGAATTACAGCTTTGGAAACCCTTTAGAGCAGTTCTGTTCTGTCCTATAGGGTCACTATGAGTTGCAATAGACTCGAGGGCAACAGGTTTGAATTTTTTTTTTTTTTTTGGTTTTATATTTAGGGATTGCTAGAAACTAGTGTTGGACTGCAGATGCTTAGCATTTCCTGGGCAAGTAGACTCATATCCTTGGTCTTTTCTTACTGTTTAATAATAACAACGCTAAGATGAAGGCTTAGTATTTATCTAATTTGAAATTTCATGTATGGCTTTTATTAATATTTTGGTTATACAGGGAGCAGAATTGGAGGGGGATACTTTTAGCTTTATATGATGGTTAAAAATATAAATGTTACCTCCCAAAAAACAAGTTTATATAGTTTAGTTGTTTAGAATGGAAGGGTTTTAGGTGTAAACGTTTGAAAAACATGAAAAGTAATTCTTATTTGATACCACAAAAATTGTCTTTTACTCTGAAATGGTTGCTCATCTACATTCATTGTTTTACATTTTTAATTGTCCATAGCTTGACCTGAGTTTTGTATTTGGGGAATCTGCCAAAATAAAAATGAGAGTTTAAAATTCATAGTGCCTTTACTTTGCATGTACTTGATATCCTTCATAATGGCACAGGAGAATAAATTTCATATACACTTGGAAATCCTTCTGACTGGTGGTGTGCCCTTAAGATATAGGTTTATTTGGAATCTATAACCATTATTCTAATCTATCCTTTGAGTTTTATTCTAGTATCTTATTTGGCTGATTGAGAGTCACTAGCAACTTATTTATTATTATAATAAAATGTGTTTTGTTTAGCTCATCATTCTGTTAGTTATACTTGTTTTCTAAACTAACTTGGCCTAGCACCTCACAGACTGAACACTGATTCTTACAAATATAAAAATTAGTAGTAAATTAAGACTTGACCTTAACTGGAGTATATACTTTAGGATTATAGGATTATATATTTACTTAAGGAAAACTTTATTGATAAAAGTTTTTGCAGCATAATCTGTAGTAAATTCCCATTTCTGCAGAATGATATAGAATGGATAATTACTTAATTGATCAATATAATTAAGTTTATTTTATTAATTCGGGATTGTTTAATCTACATTTTGTGAATATGACAGTATCAGTTAACACTAAAACTGTATTTAACATAATCCTTTTTGACAATATAGAAGAAGACAGTTAAGGGTCTTTATAGTATCTTGAGTTCCTCCTTACAGTATTATGCAACACTTTGATTATATTGGCTTAAAGATACCAGGTTGAATAAAAAAATCAATTTTTATGTATTGCTTTCCTTTTTTTTTCTCCTTTTGGGATTTCTTTTTTGCCACAGACTTTTTGCAGTATTAACATTTCATACCTCATTTATTGTGTATTTGGTAACTGTTATTATTATTATTTTGGTTTTAAAGATGTGCAAAAATTCCAGAGTATCAGTTACTCAGTTCTCCTTTTTTTTACCCCACACCCCTCTCCAGTTATCAGTGTTGTACATTTTATCTGATTTCAAATTATCTCTCGCTTGATACCTTTATTTTTCTTTCCGCTAGTATTTGTGCATATAGTGCTCCACCAACTACAAGTCTGATATAAGTATTTCATTTTTTTCATCTCTGAAGTCTCACTCCTGCCGTCCAGTTTGTCATTCACTGTGGAGAGTGCTACCATTTCACCTGCCTTCAGATTGGAAATCTCAAAAGCTGTCTGTTATTTCTAGACTTTTGCCTTCTCACATCTAGTTGGATTCCCAAATCAGTAGTCTATTCTGCTGCCAAAGTATACTTCCTCACTTTTAAACTGGCTTCTCAACACCTGCCATGCTTAAAGCAAGCTCTGAATTTTATCGTCTTTTGGGCTGTGTTTATTACACCTTTTGCTTTTTCTTATACTCTTCTCATGTTCTTTTCCTATATTTAGCTTCCTACTTTTACTTTCCTGCCCTTGATTTTACATGTATTGTTCCTTATACTTGCCATCATAACTCTTTGTCCTATTTCTACTGTATCTTTCGATAAAATGTAGTTAGAAGTTTGGATTAGGTGAGATCCATATTTAGTCCATCTAAAAATAAATTAGGTCTATGTACAGATACATACTTTGAGAAAAAACCAGTTTATCTGAGGTAGTTACTTGAATTTATTTTAGAAATGCATGTTTTGGCATCCTACTTTATTACCCCCATAATTATGTGCTGTATATTTGTTTTTACCTGTACACCTGAATTCTAACATAACAGAACTTTATTTTAATTGTGCTCTTGATTCTTCATTGATATTTAGTCCTGCCGAAATTGATAAAGGGCTACTGTATCTGACTTGAAACATTACAGCTGAAAGGGATTTAGAGAATGTGAGTGTTGTACATTAGAGGAAATTATTAGGGAAAGAGAAATTTAAAGAATTTAAGTTATCTAACCTGGAGGCAAGAAAAATAAACTTTATTTATTGTCTGATTAGCTTTTAAGTTGCAGACAGGAACAAATAGTTTAGATAAATTGAAAGAAGAACAAAAGATATAAATGTAACTGTCTGTCCTTCAGTTTCCTCATTCCCTAGTTTGCAAACTTTTTATAGTCAGTGGAATAAAGCAGGGCCTTTGTTTCTTTAAGAGCCAACCTTTCCTGTCTACTCTGTTTGCATACCTTGGACAGAGCCTAGAAGTCCACCTAGCCATGTAATGGAGTCCACCTACTTGACTTTCTAATCAGGTAATTAAACGTGAGGCAATCAGAGTTATATACTGGTTGATCTTTGTATAGCTTCTGTCCCTTGCTGGGATATGGAAAAAGTGATTGCTTTCTTTTTATTTCTCTACAGTCAGACCACAAGATGCTGTGAGCTAACCATTTTGTTAGCAGTGAAGTGTTTGCAGCATTGTTTAAAACCTGAGAGATGCTATTAAGGGAGGTTTGTGTTCCTTGCAAATTGCTAGTTGTAAGTCTTAATGGAGGTAGGAGGTCAAACTCGATGACCTCTCAGTATTCTTTCAAACCTGTATTTTCCATTCCAGTTCCCAGTTCTGTCATTAAATTTTCTTATCCTAATTAACAAATTCATAATTTAGTATTTGTCCCAAATTTTATAGTGTTACACTAGTAGTAAATAAACTCTGTGTTGAATATGAAGTGTGTTTGCTAATTCCATGTAATGTGGGCAGTGGTAGTTTCAGTGATGGGAGACCAGGGTTCACTTCCTGGCCAGTGCACCTCAAGCACAGCCACTACCCATTTGTCAGTAGAGGCTTGGGTGTTGCTATGATGCTGGCAGGCTTTAGCAGAGCTTCCAGACTAAGATAGACTAAGAAGAAAGGCGGGAAATATACTTCCTAAAATCAGCCATGATGGGTGGGGAGGAGGTGACTGGAAGGCAGCTAATGACAATAATAACAACAACAATGTGGAGCATGAGTGAACACATTGTAACTAAATTTGTTATAGAGTTTTTGCAACATGAATCATTGAGTCAAGAATTGCTTGTTCATTCAGTGAATGATTTTAAGATAAGTAATATTATTTAGTAATTGTTATGGAGATTGTAATATAGGAGTGACTTTTTTGGATACACTTCTTTTGAGAATAGTAAAACCATATTATAAATTGTCCTTAGTGAAATACTGAATAGCATTCTCTCAGTCTTATTGCTTGTTTTAATTATTTAAAAAACTGTTCTCTGTGCAGTCTTAATCAAGTAAAGATATTTTGGAACTTCATTTTATATACATTTGTTAATTTAACTACATGTTTATATTTTAATAAGTATGAAATGAACATATTTATAAAGATCAGTAAAAATTGTCATTATATGTTCTCATGGCTGAGAGAAATTTTAAATTAAATTCTAGCATAATTGCCTTACCTCTTCTTCTGCCCCATTTTATAAAGAACAGGTAATTGAAAACACTATGGCTTGGGTCAGGTGCACCTTAGTCTTCAAGGTGACATCTTTTTAACACTTCAAAGAGGTCTTTTGCAGCAGATTTGTCCAATGCAATGCGTCTTTTGATTTCTTGACTGCTACTTCCATGGGTGTTGATTGTGGATCCAAGTAAGATGAAATCATTCATAACCTCAATCTTTCCTCCGTTCATCATAATGTTGCTTATTGGTCCAGTTGTGAGGATTTTTGTTCTCTTTATGTTGAGGTGTAATCCATACTGAAGGCTATGATCTTTGATCTTCATCAGTACGTGCTTCAAGTCTTCACTTTCAGCAAGCAAGGTTGTGTCGTCTGCATAATACAGGTTGTTAACGAGTCTTCCTCCAATCCTGATGCCGCATTCTTCATATAGTCCAGCTTCTCGGATTATTTACTCAGCATACAGATTGAATAAGTATGGTGAAAGGATAAACCCTGACGCACACCTTTCCTGACTTTAAACCATGCGGTAGTCCCTTGTTCTGTTCGAACGACTGCCTCTTGATCTATGTACAGGTTCCTCATGAGCACAGTTAAGAGTTCTGGAATTCCCATTCTTCAAATTGTGTTATCCATAATTTGTTCTGATCCACACAGTTGAATGCCATTGCATAGTCAATAAAACACAGTTAAACATCTCTGGGGTGGTATTTGCTTTCAGCCAGGATCCATCGGACATCAGCAATGATATCCCTGATTCCACGTCCTCTATTTATATAAGTTCAAAAGCATAGACAACTAAACAATATATTATTTAGGGCTATACAACCATTTGTGGTAAAGTTATAAAGACAAGCAAGGGAATGATGAATATAATTCAGTTTAGAGGTTACCTCAGAGGTTAAAGGAAGGTGATAAGTTATATTGGGGCACGCAGGAGACTTCAAAGGCCTTGGTAATGTTCTTTATCTTAAACTGGGTGGTGTTATAGAAATGTTAATGGTGTCATTATTTTACTGTGCACATATTTTGTAAATTTGTTTTGTACCTACTCAATATCATAAAAACATCTTAAAGACCTCTTTTTCAAGAGCAGATGAGTACAACTATACCCTAATTATCAGCACAGATATCTTCTTTGAAGAAAGAAATTTATGGAGTTTATTTAGAATTAACTTGTTCAAGTAATTATTGAATTTTCATTTCATTTATTTATAGCACTTTTTAAAAGCTTGAAGTATAATTTTGTTTTTAGATACTGATATGATACATATCACTCTGTTTATAATAGAAGATATTACATAAAATTATTTTTAAAAACCAATTCTAAAAATTAAAATGCCATTATCAAGCATGTCATGTAGTCACATCCTTGTTTAGAAGCCCTATGGTGACAGTTAAGCCGTCTGTTCTTTCTCTCAAGTAATTGACATGACAGCAACTCTGTGGAGTTAGCTGTGTAATTATGTACAGCTTGGGGTTACTGTAGGTTATTCTTTGAAAATAGGACTTCAAGCAAAGCATCTTGTATTCCTTTTGCAGAAATGTTGCTGAAGTGCTGCTGAAAGGGCCAGAGATGCAAGGATTTGGGACACATTTTGAACCTTTAAGCTGTCTGACATTGACCTCCTTTCATAATTAATGAAGAAGCAGGAGCTTAGGATATATTAACACCAACTCATTGATATACTAACCAGACAATGTTCTGCAAATAATTCTACATTGTAAAGAACTGGATTGGGACAAAATAAAATAATTTCATATTTTACTCAGTTTATAATATGACTCAATGGAGGAAAATTTGATAAGCATGAGGGAAGACCATTCTTTTCATGTTCGTTACAGGTAAGACTATTACATTCTTAGTAGGTGATTTTTAACCCTTATTTAAACATTTGTTTAATGGTAAGCCATTTCAAATTTAAATTTGAAAATATTCCAAATATCCCAGCCATAGTTAGTACCTTCTCTTAATAATATGTTCTTTTTGTTGTGGTTGTTATAATGTTTGGTACTCTTTCTATGGGAAAATGGTAGTAGAGACCAATTATATACTATAGTTTGTTTATTAATGTTCTCTGGAAGAATTTTTATGAAATGTTCTTTTATATTTTGTAACTGTTTATATGATGTAAATATAAAAATCTTTGAGGGTAAAAGGTGGATTTTTGTATGTGTCAGCTGAATGACCTAACTTTTGTGTTCTAATTTTTAAATGGTAATCTTTTATAAATCAGCTTTTTAAAGAACGAGTATTAAATAAAGTTGGAATGGGCAGATACTTTCTAAACGTGATAAGCCAATAGCCACTTTAATGTTTAGTGATAAAATCTTAATGGCATTTCTGATGCAGTTAGGAACAAAGCAAGGATATCTGCGTCACCATTATTTAACATTTGTTCTAGAAGTTCTGATGAGTACTGTAAACCATAAAATAAACATAAGCATAAATATTGGAATGAAAGACAATTATTTGTAAGATGATTAGATACTAATACGTTATCAAGACTGTTATAAGTTAATAAACAGCTTTGTAACAATGACTAGAATTCAAAATCTCTAATGAGTGAAGGTATTTGCTGCTAAATCTTAGACATCTTAACACATGCTTAGGAAATAGCGAGGAGATTTGTCATGTTAGGGCATGGTACCAAGTAAGTTTATGTAGGTAAGATGTTGTTGTTGTTGCCGTCGAGTCAATTCCAACTCATAGCGACCCTACAGAGCAGAGTAGAACTGCCCCACAGGGTTTCCAAGGAGCGGCTGGGGGGGGGGGTTCGAACTGCTGACCTTTTGGTTAGCAGCTGTAGCTCCTAACCACTGCACCACCAGGGCTCCAAGGTAAGATGAGGGCATTTCTATTAAAAATTTTAAGTTTCAAATAAAAGAAAATGAAGACATTCAATGTAATTAAAGTGAACTTTTGATTAATGAAATGCCCTCACCCTCATGAAGTCCTGCCAGTTTTTCCTAAGTGTTTCTCAGGTCCATCTTCTCATCTGGATCCTCCCTACTACTGCTATAGTTCAGGGGAGGAACATGTTCCTTCCAGACTATTGCAGTAGCACCTTTAGTACCCTTATTCTCCATTCTTATCCTTTTGAAATCCTTCTTTTAAATTTGTACTAGTAAGCTCAGTCTAAAACACAGAGCTAGCCATGTAACCTTTCTGTTTAATGCCTTACAGTGGCAGAGCCAAGCTTAACATAGCACACAAGATCTTCCATTATTTGATCTCTACCTATTCCTTCAGCCTTACTTCCTGCTAGTCATTACCTTGTAATTTGAGCTCTGGTTCCCTGTACATGTGCTATTTCATGTTTTAGTGCCTTTGCTATGCTATACCCACTGCCTTGAATGTCCTTCCCACTTCCTTGGCTTAGCTAATTCTACTCAACATTTAAGATTCAGCTCAGAGATGATCTCCTCCTGATAACCATTTCTAAACTTCATAGTTTGGCTGTGTACCCTCCCTGTACGCACATAGCATCTTGTGCATTTATCTTTCTTAGCCCTTATGATATTAAAATTCAAAGTATCTGTTTATATGGCTGTCTCCTCCTCCTTTGCCTTTCTCTTCTTTGACCATTAGCTCCTTCAGTGCAGCCATGATGCCTAGCATGTTTTTTGGGACATAGTCCACATTTGATAGAATGTCCTTTAAACTTTATTGGACTCAGGCATAACCATCAAATGAACGCAATGAGTTGTTTATATGTCTTGCTGAACATTTCGAAGAGTAGTATATGCTTCCTAATATAGTAAGAGCAGTAGATAAGAAGGAATGATTGTACCTCTGCCTGTAGGAAGATCTTAGATTTATCCTTTTTCCATGACACAGGTCAAGCATGGTTATATATTGGTATAGGACTTCACCTTGGAAACTTTAAAAATCTGTCTTTAGTCATACTATACCATACACATCCCTGGTTTTGTCAGTGCTCTAAGATCATAATTCTGTATATTGATCAGATTGTTGTGCTGTATAAGTGAGGGGAATGGTTTGTACCCTTTATGTTAGGAGTCATAGCCTAGTAGAAGTTACTCTTCTACTCTGGTAAATACTGCTTAGCATGTTATGTTTTAAACATTTCTGGTTCTTCCGTTGTGGAGGTTCTCATTTATCCCCGGAAGAGTTTCTATGCCACAGTGACTTTATAATTTTGAAATGGAATATTTTCTTTGGACACTAAGGAACCTTTTGAGGGATTTCAAAAAGCTTTATGAAATATTTGGGAAGGTAGAGAGAAATGGACACTGATAGTAAAATGGAGTTAGTTTCTAAATCTTTCTAGTAAACATTTCAATACTTAACATATTATAAAAATTAGACTATTACACATAAATTTTAAAGGAATACAGTGTTGGTGTTAAGTTCTTAAATTTTGCTAGGTAGATGTTCTTGCCTGAAAAGTAGTTTGAAGTAATGTGCAGTGGTTGAAAGAATATTGGATTTGGAAAACAAAGACAGAATTTCACTTCTTTGGTCTGCCGTTGTGTGACCTTAAGCAGGTCACTTACTGTCTGAGCATCAATCTGTAATAATAATACCTATTTCAGGGGGCTATTTTGAGAATTAAATTTGATATAATACAGTAAAACCTGCAAAATTCAGAACCTATGTAAGGAGGAAACCAGTCAGATATGGAAAACTCAAATATTTTCGACTAAAACAAGTGATAGAAAAGTGGTAAGACTGCACCCTGTCAAAGGTGGAAGACTTGGGAGAAGCAGAAAAACAAGGCAATCCCGTCAAGTTCCAGCTCTCAGAGGTCTCACTGTATATGTTAAAATCGTTTTGAAAACTAAGCTACCTTACAAAATTTAAACGAAGATAATTTTGTGCTACTTTTCCTTTTACAAAATAAACTAGAAGAACGAGATCTATGTGGTAAGCTGAGTGGACAAAATTATTTATCGGGGCTAGGACTGGTGGTGGAAAAGGTCCTTGCCCAAGTAGAACATGGAGAAAGTGGAGCTAGAGCTAGAAAAAGAAGATATCTTGCCCACAGAAGATGGAGAGCAGTCTCTTGTTTTGAATTTTAAGTCTGAATCCTCTCATTTATTTCTAAATAGTGTGTAAGCCCTTTGAGAGAGAGTCTGATTTGGACATAATAGGTATTATTAAATCATTCTAAATGGTGTAGTATCAAGGTTTTCATCCTCTTACTTTCACTGATGTACTATGAACACAAGAAACCAAATTTAAGGCGGTAAAGAAGGTAGTAAAGGTCAAAATCTAGTGTAGAAGGAAAGTAAAAAAATAAGAAAAAAAAGATAAAAATTAAAACGACGTGTTTGTGTAGAAAGTGAGGAATTATAGCTAAATGTTCTATTAGTAAAAATGAAAACATTTCAGTCAAGGATGGTTGTGCTGTGTTTATTTACATTATTAGAAAAGCACTTTCCTTGATTATACAGCTAAATAGACAAACCATTAGGAAGAATAAAAGAGCCTTTGTGTGTGGGATATGTTTTAAAGGAGAGGTATTTTCCTGATTTGCCTCCTAAGTCTGGGTATTTTCTTTGTTTCAACCCAACTGGTAAACAAATGCAGTAATTCTATTCTCTCATAGAGACAGAGGGGATATGAAATTACTTTCTCTGTTACTATTTAATGAGCTTCTAAACAATTTATAAACTAACCTGCCCTGATTAGTTGCTAACAGTTTTGCTATTAGGTATATTTGATTGAAGTATTTTGGATTTTGCCAGAATATTTTATTTCCTTTCCAATAAAATATATCAGAGCCATAATATAGCTCAGAATTAATCATAAAATAGAAAGTTTGGGACTTTATTTAGTGTTAGTTACTGAAATAACTTTTCTAAGGTAGTTTTTCATATAGGGCAGTCCTGCTCCGTGGCCTTAGGACAGCCGTATAGCAGCAGGATTCCAGTTTGTTACCACTGTTTCTAACGATAATTATGTAAAACTCCTTTGAAAAAATTAATAGATCTTATGGCACAGTTAAACCTATAGTTAAGTTTTGTTGGACGCAACATCATTTGGATTGATGGTTTCAGTATAATGTTATATAAGTTTAAATCCAGAAGGTAAAATATTTGTGGCGAAGGTATTTATTTGAAGAAGATAACCTCTCTGCTTTATATGAGTATAGGCAAGTGCTGTTATAAACTTCTAATTTCTAAATGTCTTACATATGAATGGCCAGTTTCACTGTATCCCTTAGTTTCTGGCTAACAGTTCCATCATCCTGAACTGATGATGCTCCTATGTGTGATTATTGCTGTACCTCCCACTCAGGGAATTCATGCGCCATCATTAGTATTCTGTTGTATTTAAAAAAAAACAAACAAAAAACTTTTGCCCTCAAGTTGATTCCGACTCAAAGCAACCCCACAGGACAGAGTAGAAATGCCCCATGGGGTTTCCAAGGAGCGACTGGTAGATTCAAACTGCCAGTCTTTTGGTTAGCAGCTGAACTCTTTAACCCCTGCGCCACTAGGGCTGTACAACTATTCTGTTGTATAAAACAAACAAACAAACAAAAAACCAAACCTGTTGTCATCGAGTCGTGGCATGTAATTTTTGTAACCAGTACACTATTGATGGGCATTTAAGATGTTTGCAGATTTTTATTCCTGCTGTGAACATCCTTTTACATACATCTTTTTGAACTTGTGTAAGTACATTCTTAGGATTAATTCCTAGCAGTGAAATTGCTGGAGATATATATATATGTCACTGGGTGGCGGAAATCGGTTAAGCACACGACTGCTGGTTGAAAGGTTGGTGATTTGAACCCACACAGAGGCACCTGAAAAGACAGGCCGGCCATCTGCTTCCTAAAGGTCACACGCTGGGAAACAGTTCTACTCTGCACACATAAGGTCTCCTTAGAGTCAGAATGTCAATCTTTTACTGATTCATTTCTCTTCACACACAGAATATGCCAGTAACCTGATAAAATCTTAAACAGAAATACTTAATTATTTTCTTTTATAAAATCTCTCATTTTCAAAATACAGTTCTAAAAGAAGTTTTTACTTCTGTAAGACAAAAATAGGCTTATTGTAAAATGATGTAAAGCAATGCAAATACAGAAATTTGAGGTTTCTGATTGAATTTATCTTTTTATATTCTTCTAAGTTTTCCCTGCTTTAGCTAATTGGCATGGTCTAATTTTGAAGTAAAGTGTTAAATCTAGGTTTACTTGCATTACTTGCATAGATCCATGAGGCAAAGCTGAAATCACTAGTCTATGAACAAGTAATAACCATTGTCTAAGTTATCTGATTATAAAAAGAAGATACCTGAATGTAAAACTTGAAAATTACTTATTAGCAATGGCTGCATAAATCTGCTTATTCTGACTCAGAAGTCTGCTTGAACCTTTGAATTAGCAATTGACTTCGTTCATCTTAGTCCAGACCTTTCTTTTAGCTTCATTAGAATTATTTTCCACGTTTACAATCAATTTTAATTTAAGGCCCTAAGGAGCCATGACGTTTTATAAACTCAAAGAACAGCGCCTGAGGAAACATGTTAGTCAACCTACTACTAGATACACAAAAGTATAATCATATTTGAATAAATTTAGGCTGAGTGTGGTTTAATTCACGTTTCATTTTAAAACAGTGCTTCTTAACCTGGCTTGTATATTAAGAGTTACCTGGAGGTTTTAGAAAATACTAATGGCCAGATTCACCCCCAGAGAGTGGGACCCAGTATTGGGAGTTTCCAAAAAGCACTCCACATAAGCTCTGCTATCTGCAGCCAGGGTTAAGAACCACTGCTCTATTAAAAAGGAACCTTGGTGGCACAGTGGTTAAAGTGCTCAAACCTACCAGCGGCTCCTCAAGAGAAAAAACTGTGATCTGCTCCCGTAAAGATTATAGCCTAGTAAACCCTATGGGGCAGTTCTCCTCAGTCCTATAGGGTCGCTATGAGTCAGATATAAGGAGCCCTGGCGGCACAGTGAAGCTGTGGTGGCACAATGGTTAAGAGCTTGGTTGCTGACCAAAAAGTTGGCAGTTTGAATCTACCAGCTATTCCTTGGAAACCCTATAGGGCAGTTCTACTCTGTCCTATAGGGTCGCTGTGAGTCGGAGTCGACTTGACAATGGGTTTGGTTTGGTTTTGGTGGCGCAGTGGTTAAAGTGGCTGGTAACTGAAAGGTTGGCGGTTCAAATCCACCAGCCCCTCCGTGGAAGAAAGATGTGGCAGTCTGCTGCCACAAAGATTTACAGACTTGGAAACCCTATGGGGCAGTTCTACTCTGTCCTGTAGGGTCACTATGAGTCAGAATTGACTTGACAGCAGTGGGTTTGTTGGTTTCTTACGAGTTGGATTCAACTCAATGGCAATGGGAGGGTGTGTGTTCTGTTAGAGTTGCTCAAAGCTAGCTAAAAAACCCATAGCTGTCAATTCCAACTCATAGCGACCACGATAATGTATACCACTGGTGGTACATAAGGTGATTTTACTCACATTCTTATTTTAATAGTTACATATTTGTTTTAATGTGTATTAGAACATAAATATAAATACTACATCAAACTCAGTTTCATAGATGCTGCTTTGGATGAAGCTAGATTATTTTAAATGCCAAGTTAAAGACAATTTGCCAAATTACAGAAACACATTAAGCAGATAACTAGTACATAGACAGGGCCCTCGTGGTATAGTGGTTAAGTGCTACAGCTGCCAACCAAAATGTCGGCAGTTCGAATCCACCAGCCGCTCCTTGGAAACTATGGGGCAGTTGTACCCTGTCCTGTAGGGTCACTATGAGTCAGAATTGACTTAATAACAGTGAGTTTGGTCTTGGTTTTAGACAGAGCAGAAATCATGAAATGTTTGAGAAGAAATACAATGGCAACTTCAGTGATAGGTCTCTCTCTTCAATCCTGGTATTGGAACCTGATGTGTCAGATCCCCCCGCCCCCCCACAATGTATTCACAGTGACTTAATTTTTCTGGCGTTTTCAATTCAAGGACAGACTTTTGAGAATTAGAATTTCTGAAAATCATTAAATCATTGCTTTGTAACTTAAAGTTTCTTGACACTTAGTTCTGTTGTAAAAATGTGCCTTGTAGATGAAGATATCTTGCTCTTTTTCTAATGTAGAGGTAGAAGAAGGGGTGCATGTGTATGTGTGTGTAAATGTGTGTGTGAGACAGAGAGAGAGATGGTGGGAGGGGTTGATGGATAGATCACTTGGATAGAGAAGAGTCTTAATCACCCGACCTCACCTTCCCAGGCACCCCTTATTCTCCCGAAACTCTCAAGAAATCCATAGATTTGCCACTACTCAAACAATTTAGGAAACACTGCTTTAGAGTCTCTCACTGGTAAAGTGGGTTGCTGTGGGCGGGCCAGTTGAATATAAGCCCACATATAAAGTTATTTAGCAAGCCTATATAACAGACCTCTGAGACGCAGAGAAATGTGAATAGGCACATTAGCTTTTGCTGTTATCAGTAATGCATATATATACTTCCGTTACAGAGGCAGCTGTTCTGAGCAAGAGTAGCCACATACATAGTTCACACTTAAATTTTATTACTGGAAGTTAAAAAATATTGTGATGCAATTGTAATGTTATATTATAAATGTCTGTCCTGTATAATTTTGTAGAATGGAAGCTTCTTGCCTAGAACTAGCCTTGGAAGGGGAACGTCTTTGTAAATCAGGAGACTGCCGTGCTGGCGTGTCATTCTTTGAAGCTGCAGTTCAAGTTGGAACTGAAGACCTAAAAACACTTAGCGCTATTTACAGCCAGCTGGGCAATGCTTATTTCTATTTGCATGATTATGCCAAAGCATTAGAATACCATCATCATGATTTAACTCTTGCAAGGTAATTAATTTATGCTTTTTAATATTCTTCCTCCCTAAATTAACTTCTAAAATGTTTTCATTCAGTTAAAAAAAACTAAATACATTTAATGAGTTCTAGCTCAATAGTATTGCTTTTGGAAACTAATCTTTAGGCTGAGCAGAGTTTAATTAAATGAATGAAGAGTGATGAAATGACCCTAGAGTTTAACTGAATGGCTGAGAATTAATTACATTTAAATACAGAAATGTAGGTTTTTCATTTTTATTTAAAGTAGTTTTCAAGGCTAATGGTTCTTACTTATCCTGAGGGGTATGTTAATTATCTTCTAGGAAAACTAACTGCACTCTGGCTGCTTTATATTTTAATACCATTTTCCTTTTTTTCTTTTCCCAGGACTATAGGAGACCAGTTGGGGGAAGCCAAAGCTAGTGGTAATTTGGGAAATACCTTAAAAGTTCTTGGGAATTTCGATGAAGCTGTGGTTTGTTGTCAGCAACACCTGGATATTTCCAGAGAGCTCAATGACAAGGTAATACGGAAACATGAGATGGTAGGCCAGATGTTTTCATTGTAATTGCTTTGTGTTTTAATACTGTTTAATTATTTTGTAGTTTATCTAAAAGTTAATGACAAAAAATAAAATTTTCATAGACAAATAGAAGGAAAAGAAAACATAAGAAAAAACTTTAAATAGAGAAGAAAAGGAAATAGAGATCCTTCTTTCATGAGTACAAGCAGTCCCTGGATTATGTTCCGACTTATGTACAACCCGTAGTTACTCCCATAAAGCCTGTTATATTGAAAATTTGAGGTATATTCAATGGTTGATAATAACAAATAGGTGCTACTTTGTGACGCATGAAAGTATTGTTATTATTACTGTATTAGTATGTTAAAGATGCTTTAGTGTATCTGGAAGTGTCTTTTTAATGTTTTTGATGCATAGGAAGGTACACTTTATACTAAGACAAATGTTTGACTGATGTTAGATATGAACCATACCTAACTGTTCCAACTTACCTACAAATTTGACTTAAGGACAGATTTAGGAATGGAAGTTGTTAGTAATTCGGAGACTGCCTGTAATCATTTGTTTAGTTCTGCATGGATGGTCAGTGGAAACATTTCTTCCCCTTGACCATCATATCTAAGGATATTACAAAAGTATGTGATAAGCATTCGAATACCTGGCCTCTAATTAGCAAACGTAAACTCTGCTGATGTCCGTCTAGGTGGGAGAAGCAAGAGCACTCTACAATCTTGGAAATGTGTATCATGCCAAAGGGAAAAGCTTTGGCTACCCTGGTCCTCAGGACACAGGAGAATTGCCAGAAGAAGTGAGAGACGCTCTGCAGGCGGCCGTGGATTATTATGAGTGAGTAGCACTGATGCAGTCATGTGGGCTCAGCTGAACTGTGAATCTACTATACCTTCTTTATCCAGTAGTAACTTTGGAAGTTTGACAAGTTTTTAAGTTATGGGCTAGCAAGTGAAAAACCATTAGATCAGTTGCTAGTTACAGTGTTAGTATAATCCCCTCCTGTGAAAGCCTTCATTTCAACTGCAGACCAGTGCCACTTAGTGGCAAAAACAGGAAATTACAACCATTAGTCTAAGTTATTTGAAGTCAATTTAGAATTTTATACGATTTCTGAGCTATAGGAATTCTAAGATTACATCTGTCCTTGACTCTGGGAAGAAACCTACTTGTGTAGTTTGATAAAGTATCCTCAGATATTGCCTATAAGCACCTTCCATAATATGTGTATCTTTAAAAATATGGCACATTATAGCTGTAAACTTACTTAAAAAAAAATTTTTTTTGGCTGACAAAAAGAATTAGATTTGTAAATCAAATAACATTTTTTTCAAACTTATTATTTCACAACTTTTTGTTATCACTTAGGGAAAACCTATCATTAGTGACTGCTTTGGGTGACCGAGCAGCCCAAGGACGTGCCTTTGGAAATCTTGGAAATACACATTACCTCCTTGGCAACTTCAGAGATGCGGTTATAGCTCATGAGCAGGTATGATGGAAGGCCTTGGAGCCAGGTCATTTTGTCCATCAAAGATTTGAACAGTGATTAGATTATTGTTCAATTTGTTTTTATTATAGCTATATCTAATTAGAATTTTCTATTTCAGCGTCTCCTTATTGCAAAAGAATTTGGAGATAAAGCGGCTGAAAGAAGAGCATATAGCAACCTTGGAAATGCATATATATTTCTTGGTGAATTTGAAACTGCCTCTGAGTATTACAAGTTAGTCTTATATTTCTGTAGATAATAAAATGTATAGTTATACAATTCTAGTAAATCATAGGCTTTGGGTTTAAAACCTCATTTTGCTACATACCAGCAGCATGACCTTCGGGTCCACAGCCTCAGTTTGTCATCTCTTACATAAATTATTAATACCTTGCTTGTGGAGTTGTTGTGAGGATTAAAGAATATATTATTCACTCACTTAACAGATAGTGTTTAATAAATGTTGTTGTTCCTAAGAGTTAGTGGCAGTATGTTGTTGTTGTGTGCCATCAAGTCGTTCCGACTCACAGCGACACCATAATGTGGAGTAGAACTGCCGCGTAGGGTTTCCTAGGCTGCAGTCTTTACGGGAGCAGATTACCAGGTCTTTTCTCCCATGGAGCAGCTGAGTGGGTTCGAACTACAGACCTTTCAGTTAGCAGCCAAGTGCTTAACCACTGCGCCACCAAGGCTCCTTTAGTAGCAGTATAGACCCCTTTATATTTTCATTAGTTTTTATCTTTAAAACCAATTGTTTTTAAATGAAAGAAAACTTTTAGTCTTTTAAACCTGTTTGGCATATGTGGTGTGTATCTGTATATGCTTTTTTCACTCAATTATGGATTTGAAGAGAGGCCAAAAGAAAGCCTGATAACAAAAAATATGCCCTAATTTCCACTAGTGATCACTGAATCGTTCCCCCATCGCACCCTCTGGAGCAGTTGTCCTCCCACCCTCTCTCTGCCCACCTTTGACTCACTGTAAGAAGACACCCCATTTACTTACCTGAGGAGTTGGCAATCTCAGCCTCTTCTGTAGCAGAGTCTTTCAATCAATAGGACTGAAACATAGATGATAGCAAAGTTTAGACGACTTCAAGTTACCTAATCTGTGCTTTCTAGATGGTTTGGAATTTTCCCTAGTTAGTGGGGATAGCAGTTTATACAGGCCTCAGGCAGCAGCCAGTTTGACTGGATCAAAGACACAGTGATTTGTATTTTATTTTTAAAGAATCCAGTATGAGAGATTTCTAGGTAGTTTGCCATCTAAAAAACAAGTAAAATTTCTTTAGGTCTATCTAAAAAATAGAATGGCATCCACACTGCTTTAAACATTGACTGGTGGTTAATATTTGTTGGTGGATTAGTTACATATGAAATATTCTCCCAAATACATCACTATAAAGAGAGTATATATTTTTATTTTAAATATAAATTTTTTTAAAATTTAAATTCAAAGGACATAGAAAAGTGGTATGCATATATTAAATATTGAAAAGTTCTGTTGTAGAGTGAGTGGTGGCTATTTGACTAAAGAAGCACGAGTACAACGTAATGAAACTTCCGCCCAATATACAGACTAGAATTCAGCTTTACGCACACTCCAGAAATATTGGTTAGAAATAATTTTGGAAATCTCTTTTGGAATTGTTTTTGGGTTTATACAAGAAGACTTTCTCATATATCATTATAGATCCATAGCCTCAGGATACGAAACAGTAGTGTGATAAACCTACTTTAGTAATTAAATTTGATTCCAGAAAGACTTCTGACCTTTACAAATCAACTATATCCTCAAAGAATTCTGTGCTAGAAAGGGTCGTGCCACAGGATGTGAAAACAATTCCAAAAGTCTTCCCAAAATGTTTGGAGGACAGGCAGCATGAGAATAAGTTCGTAGTTTCCCAAGGTGACTGTTTTGAAAGTATCATTATTAAATATGTAATTTAAAGTTTGCTTTAAAAAATCTGTCACATTATATAGTCATTTCTTATATAGTTGTAAATGATATGAAGTATTTATGTTATTTGGTAGAAATAATGGGAAAGAGCCATTTAAATGTGTTGACTCTAGAAGCATCTGTAGGTTTAAGCACCGGTAATAACCGAGTATTAATATTTATATGATGTTTTCTCTGAGCAAGATACCATTCTGAGTATTTTATATATACTAATTCATTTAACCCTAACAAAACCCTGTAAAGTGTGTTCCCAATTTTACAGATGAGGAAACTGATGCACAGAGAGTTTGAGTGACTTGCCCCTGTTGGCACAGCTAATAACTGGCAAAGTTGGGATTTGAGCCCAGGTAGTCTAGCTCCAGGGTCCTCGCTCTTAACCAGTATACTAGCTTCTCGTTGATAATGCCATGCGTTAGGTGGAATTTAGTTAGTTTAAATGCAGTGTTTAGTATTTTTCATGAATGGATGGCCAGTGGCCTACACATAAGAATATTAATTAAGTATTTAAATTTTTGACAAAATGTAAGGGTAATAGTATGACTGAAAAAGAGGAGTTACATGGACAAATAAATGCCTCTTAATTTAAGTAATCACTAATACAATGGGAAATTTTTTTAAATGTTAAAAATACTTTATTAATCTTTAGGGGCACTTGATCTCATGTTTCAAAACTCCTTTTCTCCAATAAATTGTTAGGGCTCTCACATTTATTCTAAAAGTCTCAATTTGTCTTTTTGTGTTCCAAAAATGTCTCTTCATTTGGTCTAAAAGTAATAGGGAAAGTACAGGATATTAGGCTCTAAAACACTTTTACTTTAAAGGCAGCAGAAAGAAGCAGAGAGGGAAAAATGAGAGTTTTATTTTATGATTAGTATAGCTTAAAATAAAAATAATAGTTATGTAAGAATTAATTTCTTTCTTCAGGAAGACACTACTTTTGGCTCGACAGCTTAAAGACAGAGCTGTAGAAGCACAGTCTTGTTACAGTCTCGGAAACACATACACTTTACTTCAGGACTATGAAAAGGCCATTGATTATCATTTGAAGCACTTAGCAATTGCTCAAGAGTTAAATGATAGGTAAGTTATAAACCTTTTTACTATAATTTTGGTAAAATATAGATGCGTGATGAATCTCTAGATTTTTTCCTCTGTTTTTCATTTAGCTTCTTTTCCTTTTGTCTCCTTGGTCTTTTTTTTAAATTCCTTTTAAAGGAATGTCCTCCGTTTCAATAATATCCTTCATATATTATTGTTTGTAGGCCTAGCTTGTGATAGAGGATTAGACTGGCTTCATATGGTGTTGAACCAAGACCAGTGAAAAGGTCACAAACTCAACTACCTGACTGGGTCAGTGTGGGAATTCTGGTGAACTTAGAGATAACACCCACTGTAAAGGGCGGCTGCTACTCGACGCCAGCTGACTGCTGCCAGGCAGGAACTAGGGCCCATATGGCTACATCTTCCCATTTTTTTCAAGAGAAGCTAGAAGTCCTTAGTTTTATGTGAAGTCTTCTGGTTTATGAATGTTGTTGGCTGATTCTCTTTTTAAGTGTATGGATAAACAGCATATCTCTGTAGATCATTAGTCCTATGCTGTTTGCTTTAGGGAGACAGATTTTTATCTCAATATAAGAAAGAAATTTTTGATACAGTTTTTAAAAATAAAGAGGGGGGTAGTTCTCTCTCCTTGGTGGTGTCCAAACACAGACTGAATGATTACGTGGTAGGGATGTCATAGAAAGAAAATGGGGTAAACCTACCCCTGAGATTTTATAATGCTTTGCATTTTTTAAAGGAATGTTTTCCGTTTTTTGATACTTGATTCTGAGTTTAGTATTATCTGGGTATTCTAATAGGTCTCTAGTATCTTGATGGTATACTCTTTATATGAAAGACCAAATCCAAAGCATTGTTTATATCTTTAATTACTGCTAAATAGCTTTTATTCTACACATAGTCCTCTTTTCAGATAACTGCATGTTAGCTATGAATTATGTTGCAGAATTGGTGAAGGACGAGCCTGCTGGAGCTTAGGAAATGCGTACACAGCGCTAGGAAATCATGATCAAGCAATGCACTTTGCCGAAAAGCACTTGGAAATTTCAAGAGAGGTATGAAACTAAACTGTCTGTGTTACTGTGACTTACAAATTAGTGGGGAGAAAACTATTATTTCTCCAGATTGCTCCTGTATGGCCGAATACATTTGATTATCTATTATTCTCTTGGCATAAGAGCTGCACAGAACATTTTGAGGTATAGATGAGAGGTATGTTTGCATTGGCCTTGATGTAGGAGGACATTACTAAAGTATGCTTCCACCCTACCCCCAACCCTACACAGAGAAGTAGCATGGTATAGAAGAAAAAACATGGTTTTTAGAATCAAGGAGTTCCTATTACAGTTCTGTCACTTGCTAGCTATTTAAGCTTGGAAACCTTTTCCGAGCCTCATTTTTCTGTCTGTAAAATGAGAATAATAACTGCAAATTGTTTTAAGGATTAGGGGTAATGTATATAAAAATATATATAAAATAATGTGTTTAAAAGTGTCTAGCATAATGTCTGGCACTGGCATAATAAATGTTAACTTCTATTATTGTATAGAAATAAAATATTCTATGGAAATTTCATTTGTGTGATGTCAAATTAATGTGTCATGGGATAACCTAGATTATCATTTAATACAATCCTAGACAATAAGAGCAATCCAATATTTAGAGAACGAAAAAGAATTCATAGAATGTAATTAGCTGTTATACTGCCATATTTTAAAAACTTCCCTTTTTTTCCCTAAATTTTATTTAGTTTGTTGTTTTTGAGAATATACACAGCAAAACATACACTAGTTCAACAATTTTTACACCTACAATTTAGTAACATTGATTACTTTCTTCGAGTTGTGTAACCATTCTCACCCTCCTTTTCTGGGTTGTTCCTCCCTCATTAATACAAACTCACTGCCCCTAAAGTTCTTATCTAATCTTTTGAGTTGCTGTTGTTGATTTGCTCACATATAGATAGTTCTTAAAGAGCATAATGCCCAAGGCAGACCTTTTTTACTAGTTAAGCTAAACTGTTGTTTGGTTTGACGATGACTTCAGGGATATTTTGAGTTTAAGGTTTAAAGATTATCTCAGGGCAGTAATTTCAGGGGTTCATCCACCCTCCATGGCTCCAAGAAGTCTAGAGTCCATAAGAATCTTAAATTCTGTTCTGCATTTTCCCCCTTTTGATCAGGATTCTTCAATGGAATCTTTGATCAAAATGTCCAGCAGTGGTAGCCGGGCACCATCCAGTTCTTCTGGTCTCATGGCAAAAGAGGCAGTTGTTCATGGAGGCAATTAGCTGCACATTCCACATCCTCCTCCTATTCCTGACTCTTCTTCTTCCTCTTTTGCTCCAGGTGAATAGAAACCAATTGTTGTGCCTTGCATGGCCGCTTGCAAGCTTTTAAGACCCCAGGGATTATGCAGCAAACTAGGAGGCAGAACAGAAGCACTAAACATGTTATCAGGCCAGTTAACTGGGATGTCCCATGAAACCATGACCCTAAACCTCCAAACCAAGGAGCCAAATCCTGTGAGGTGTTTGGTTGTACATAAGTAGCCTCAGCAGCTACTCTTTTTTTTGTTGTTGTTGTAAATATATCCGTCACACAACTTTTGCCAATTCAACTTTCTACAGGTATACAACTTATTAACAGCAATTACAATAGTCGGCTGTGCAACCCTACCCTTAATCAGTGTGATTTTTCCATCACTGTTAACCGCCCCCCGTTTCCTTTTCTGTCTATATTCTTAAAAAAAAAAAAAAAAAAAAAAAAAATGATAAAACTATTTCATAGTCCCATAACTCTAATACAACTATTTTCATTTATCTAAATTTTCTTCCAGTCTTAGGTTCACAACACTTTCAACTAATCTTCAGCATTCTTTGCCTGTGTTTAAATTATAAATGCTTGTGATTGTAGGTTGGGGATAGAAGTGGTGAACTAACAGCACGTCTGAATCTTTCCGATCTTCAAATGGTTCTTGGTCTGAGCTACAGCACAAATAGTTCCATAATGTCTGAAAATATTGAAATTGATAACAGTTTGCATGGTAAGTAATAGGTCTTCTAAAACTCAATTTCCTTATCCTCAAGATCTGAATTTAAGTTATTTATCACACATGTTTAACCATACTCAGAGCAAATATATAACATAGGAATTTCAACTTTTACACCTTTTTTGTTTTATATAGTCCTGTTAATTTATCAGTATAGAATACAGTATTATATTTGGGTTTTTTTAGCTCTTTTTTTCCCCCATTTCCATTTTTTCCTAAGGTACAATCTCTTAGGATTGTTTTATCTTCTTTTTATTCAGAAAACCTAGGAAACTTCCTTTAAGTATTGACATGGTTTGACATTACTACAGGGAAAAACATGCTAGAATGTCTCTGATTTTAGGCAAAAAAAAAAAAATGTACTTTTGATTAATTAAATAAAAAGGGACACGATTAGAACCACGTTTTTAAATACCGTTTATATGTGACTCTGTAGTAGATCCATTTTCAAGATATGGTCCCTAAGTTTAAGAAATTCACAGTCTGAAAAAAATTACTGACACACATTTGGAACTTGAAAGTCACGGAAAAATGTAGCTTTTATCTTTCCAACTTTCTTCTCTAAACCCATATGAAGAGAAAGAAGAAAAGAAATTAGTGGCTAGGCATCTGATTGAGACTTCGAAAGAACATACAGTGAAAAATTCTGAAGTTTGAGCTGTATAATAAATTGTGACTATGCTTTGTAATTGAATAATAGGATAAAAGGTTTTCCTTTGTTTAATTTTCAGATATGTTATGCTGTAAGAGCTTCTGTCTTTTAAAAAGCTGTCACTTGTCCTCATGAAACCCTATATCTGTAGACCCATTTCTCTGTTCCGCTTTGTAACAAAACTTGAGAAAGATATCAGCACTCGTTGTCTTTACTTCCTCACCTCCCATTCTCTTCTCAACCCACTCCACTCAGACTTTGGCCCCATAATGACACTTAAACCACTTTTCAAGTTTACCGGTGACCTCCATTTTACCAAACACATTGGTTAGTTTTTAGATGTCATCTTGATTTCTCAGCAGCATATGCAGTATTCCCTCTTTGAAATACTTTTTTCATTTGGCCTCCAGGATACCCTACTTTCCTGGTTTGCCTCCACCTCACTGGCCACTCTCAGTCTTCTTTACTCTCTCCTCTTTCTCTTTCCATCCTCTAAATTTATAGCACCCAGATTTTAGTCCTTGGACCTCTTTTCCCTCTTCCCTCCTTTCCTCCCTATTTTGCATCCATCCATTTCTCCTTTCTTATTTTGTTCTTTCCTTTTCCTTTTTCTTCTATATTCTAGATTGGTGCTACCCAATAGAACTTTCTGTGATGATGGAAGTATATTTATTCTGTCTGATATAATAGCCACTACCCATATGTGGCTGTTGAGTACTTGAAATATGGCTAGTATGGAAGAGGAATTGAGGTTTTAATATTATTTGATTCTAATTAGTTTAAATTTTAAAAGCTACATGTAACTAGCAGCTACCATACTGGACAGCACAGATCTAGTGATATCATCTAGTTGTTGGCTTTCAGATCATCTGTGTATTGATGATTTTCAAATTTATATTTCCAGCCTTAAGTTCTCTCTTGAGGTCCAAATTTATATATGTAACTGCCCATTTAACATTTCTACTTGAATGTGTAATTGATGTCTAAAACTTAACATATCCAAAACAGAACTCTTGCTTTTTTGTCCCTAAACATGCTCCTCCAGTCTACTTCATCTCAGGAAATGGTACCACCATTCACCCAGGTGTTCAGTCACACCCAACCTACCAGAAACTCTACCTTCAAATATATCCTTAATCTCTCTTAAAATCTCTACTGCAACAACCTTAGTACAAGCTGCTACCAATATCTTAGTAGAGTACTAGCCTACCAACTGTTTCTTTCTTCCATTCTTGATCCTTCACACTGACTTTTCCACACAGTGCTTGAGTGCTCTTTTAAAATGTAAATCATATCATTCATCTGCTTAAACTCTCCAGTGACTTCCCATCACACCTAGAACCCAATCCTTAGTCCTCGCCACGGATAAAAGGCCTTATGTTATCTTTACCCAGCCTACCTCTCTAACCTCATCTCCTTCCACAGTCTGGCTCCATGAAAACAAGTACTTCTTTTGTCTCTTTTGTTCACTGTTTTCCCAGTGCCAGGCAGGCTGCTGGCCAAAGGGGCTGCACAGAAACTTGTCTGTTTCTGGTGTTGCTCAGGGTAGAGAAAAAAAAATCTCCCCTAAGAATCTAAATTCATAAGCCTGCCTACATATTGGTTTGGAATTTGATTTATACCGCTTGCACAGTCTAAAAAACCTCAGTCCAATAAAGTGCTTTCAGATTAGTGGTGCTCCTAGGAATTTAGCAGAGGTAAGACCACACACGTGTATGTATTTGTACAAAACACATAACTGAGTAAACAACATGTGATAAGGGCAAGAAGTGTTTCATGAAATTTTTGGTTATATAGTTGTGTATGTATGTTTGGGGTTAACAGTGAAAAATGTATTTCCTATATGGGTCACAGTTGAAAAGTGTGAAAGCCACTAATGTAATAGACATACAGGATACTGAACCTAGCAACTGGCCTAGTCATGTTCTTTTTAAGTGTGCATGAAACATTTACAAAAATTTGACCACTTTCTAAACCAATAAAGCAAATCTCAACACATTTCAGGTAATCTGTATCGCATAAATTTCATCTCCTCAGAATAGTGCAATTAAGGTACAAATTAATAACAAGGTAATGTACGAAACATTTATTTGGAAACTTAGAAATATATTTCTAAGTGAGTTGAAGAAGAAATCTTAAAGAAAATTAGAAAATAACTTAGGACCAAATGGTAATATAAATAGTATATTTCAAAATTTGTGGGATGCAACTTAAATTGGTACATACAGCAAAATTTACATTGTATTATATATAAAAGGATAATGGCCAAAAATAAGTGAGCTAAATATCCAGCTTAAGAAGTTAAAAAAAAAAAAAAAAAAAAAAAAAACACAGGATAAGCTCAGAGTAAATCTCCAGCATGATCAAGGAAAAAATAAATAAAGAAGAGGTCATAATACAGACACAGCAGAGAATAAAAAGATAAATTATTCTGAATAACTTTATGACAAAACATTTGAAAACCTAGGAGATACGGAGAATTTGCAGAAAAACAACTTACTGAACTGAATCAAGAAAAAACAGAAAAAGTTAATGGTAGAATGTAATATGACTTGCATCCTTAATGCCTAAAAACAAATTGAATCAGTAATTTAAAATCTTCCCACTAAGGTTCTGATTCACAGCAACCCTGCAGGAGGGAGTAGAACTGCCCCATAGAGTTTCCACGGAGTAGCTGGTGGAATGAACTGCCAGCCTTTTGGTTAGCAGCCAAACTCTTAACCACTTTGCCTCCAGGGCCCCTACCAAGAAAATATCTGGCCTAGTTGGTTTTTCAAGTGAGATCTACCAAGCATTCAAGAAAATGTTTTCCAACCATACACAAAATTGTATAGATAACTAAAAAAGAGAGAACATTTTATCAGTCTTTCTGAGAACAGTATAACCTTGATAAACTAGATAAGGACAGTACAGGAAGGAGAAATCACAGGCCAGTGTTACTCATGAACACTGATACAAAAATCTTAATATCTATGTGAACCAAATCCAGCCGTGTGTTTAAAAACAGTCAAGCAGAATCCAAGTGAATTCAATATTAGAAAATTAGTCAATGTAATTCACAAACAAACAGACTGAAGGAGAAAATAACCCAATATCCAAATGTATCAGCATTACATTAAATGTAAATGCTTCAGTTAAAAGATATAGTACTAGATTTAAAAAAGCAGAAAATCTAACTACACACTACTTGCAAGAGAAACATCTAAAGATATAGGAAGTCTGGAAGTAAAAGGATAGAAAAAATATACCATGTGAAAACTAGCGAAAAGAAAGCTGGTATAACTATGTTAATCAGATAAAATGTATTTTAAGCAAGAGATCTTATTAGAGATGAAGGAGATCACTTCACAATGGTATTTCTCAGTGGTGAATGGTGCAATTCACTAGGAAGATGTAAGTCTTAAATTTGTGCTTAACAGTAACACAGCATCAACATGCATAAAGCAAAACTGACTGAATTAAAAGGAGAAATAGGAAAATCCACAACTATAATGGGAGATTTTAAGGCATCTCTCTCAGTAATTGATAGAAGATAAATCATGCTCTAATTGAAAGATTAAATGTTGTTAAGATGTTAATTCTCTCCAAATTGATATAAATTCGGTGCACTCCCAAGCAAATCAATTCTTTTGTGGAACTTGATGAGGTCATTCACAAATGTTTGTGAAAGAAAAAAAGTCTGAGAATAGCCAAAACATTCTTGATGAAGAACAAGATATGAGAAGTGCTTTCTCTACAAATATGAAGACTTATTATAAAGCTGCAGTAATTAACACAGTGTAGTGTTGGCATGTTGTCGGGTGCCCTCGAGTCAATTCCGACTCATAGTGAGCCAGTAGGACAGAGTAGAGCTGCCTCATAGAGTTTCCTAGTGTAATCTTTGTGGAAGCAGACCACCAGATCTTTTCTCCCTCAGAACAGCTGGTTCGAACTGCCAGCCTTTCAGTTAGCAGCTGAGCTCTTAATCATTGTGCCACCAGGGCTCCTTGGTATTGGCATAGAGATAGACAAATAGACCAGTGAAATGGAATATAAAGCCTATATTCCTTGCATATATGGAAACTAATATTTGTTATACAGATAAATTCTTGATGGGTTAAGGAGTTTAACTGTGAAAGATAGTGAAAGTAATAATGATGAGACTGGCTAACACTTGCTGAGTGCTTACTACTTATACCAGGCATTGGACAGACTTTTCAGATAATGATGCATTTACTTATTACACTGTGTACCTCGCACTATGCCATGGGGTAGGTGCTGTTATTCTTTACAGATAAGGTAAGTGCCCAAGGTCATATTGCAAGTGAATGATGGGGCTGCAACTCTAAACTGATGGTCTGGCTTTAGAGTCCATGTTCTCAAGGGATATGCTGTATCATCTCTCTGAAAGTATAGGAGAGTATCTTCATGATATCAGAGAGGAGGAGGATTTCTCAAGACACAAAAAACAAAAACCATTAAGGAAAACATTGACATTGAAATTAACTTATTTTTATCAAAAGAAACTATAGAAATAAAACACAAACTGAGAAGAGATATTTGCCACATATATGAGTGAAAAAGGTTTTGTATCCAGAATGTGTAAGAACTCTATGAATTAAAAGCAAGACAAATAACCCAACCAAAATGAGCAAAAGCAATGAAAAGAAACAAATGGCCCATAAATATGTGAAGAGATATTTAGTGTTGTTTAGTCGGGGAAAAACATAGTGAGATAATATTGAAAACCTATGTGGTGGACAAAAATTAAAAATTGATAATACCAGTATTGAAGTGATGTATGGTAATGGAAAATGTTATGCAGTGTTGATGAGAATATATATTGGTACACTCTGAAGAACAATCTGGCAACATCTGGTAAAGTTGAAAATGTATCCAACCTAAAATCCAATAATTCCCCTTCCACTTATATTGTGGAGAAACACTTGCTCATGTACACCAAGACACATTTCCAAGAATTTCTAAAGTAGTATTGTTGATAATAGCAAAAAATTGGAAGCAACCTAAATGTGTGTCACTAGTAGAATGGATAAATGAATTATTTTCTAGTCCTAAAATGGCAATGAAAATGAATTAAACTAAACTACACATATCAGCTTGCATGAATCTTACAAACATAAGTTTGCTCAAAGCAAGCAGGTTGCAGAATACATACAGTATGATTCTATTTATATACAGTTTCAAAACATGCAAATAATGCCATGTTGCTCAGAGATACATCCATATATCATAAAAATATATAGAAGTGGAGAGAAGAGGAGGTTATTTCGGAGTTACACAAGGAGGATTTAATGTGTGGGTAGTGTTTCATTTCTTAAACTGGGTGTTACGTATCAGATATTCCTTATGTTTTCTTAAATACTGTTAGATTTTTTGTAAAAGATTGGATATTAAAGTTCTTTTTATTTAATGATACCTTTATTGAAAAAATTTTTGTAGGATTCTGCTTTTTATTTAAGTTGGTTCATGACTGGCAGTAAATGTATCTTATGAGATTTTAAAATGGAAAGGGGTAGCTTAGAAAGAAACAATGTAGTAATGGGGATATTATTGTGATTCTTTGCTTTTCTCAAAATTGAAGTCCTAAAGCCTTTTCCTTATGTTTTCACTTACTTAAACCACTGTACAATTTTTTTTTAAAGAGACTGTGTATGTACTGTAAAACCAGTTATTATAAAATGCCCTTTCTAAATTAAGGGGTAAGGTTAGTAACCAATGTTAGTTTCCAACCAAAATGTAACATCCTTCAATCAAAGCATTTTAAAGGGAGTGAACATTCTATTTTTACGTAGCTGGTATGGAAAATCATTATTCTTAAGAGTTCCAAATTGAAAGAATAAGAATTCTTTCTGCTTTGTACATATTTCCCCCTCCACAGGGGCTTCTGGATCAGTCTTTAGAACTAACATAGTAATGCTGGATTTGTAATCTTAAGGGCTTCCTGGTTTATATGAATTAATTTTTTTTTTGTGTGTGTGTGTGTGTTTTTTAACAAAGGTGCACGCCCCAAGTTGGGACGCCGACGTAGTATGGAAAACATGGAACTTATGAAGTTAACACCAGAAAAGGTTGGCAATTTTTATGTTTTAAATTTTGTGAATTATTGTAAAATATTTTATTAATTTAAATGAAATAGTTTAAATAAGCCTTGTCCTATATGGATATCACTTAAAAATTTGTCTTTAAAAAGAATCAGGAATGAACAAAAGTACAGTGCAAAAGAATATGTACAGTATGCTGCGATCTGTTTAAGAAAAAGATATATGCATGTATATCTTTTGCAGATGCATAAAACATTTCTGGAAGGATAGGTAAGAGACTTAACAGTGATTGCTTCTAGGAAGAGGATTGGGTATCTGGGTTAGGAGAAACACTTCCTTTATGTAAGTGTTTGTTGAACTGTTTGCATATTTTACCAGTGCATGTATTACTTTTTTTTTCCCCCTTAATTAAAAAAGATCAGGAAGATCAGAAAAAGGATCAGAAAAGTTTTTTTTTTTCTGTCTTTTTTTTTTGTGTGTGTGTCAACCAAATAACAGCAACGTTATTGCCAAGATTTTTCAAGAATCAAAGAATTAAGATTTTACCAAGCTATAAAACCAAACCAAACCCATTGCTGATGAGTCAATTCCAACTCATAGCAACCCTGTGGGACAGAGTAGATCTGCCCTGTAGGGTTTCCAAGGCTGTAAATCTTTAGGGAAGCAGACTGCCACATCTTTCTCTGGTGAAGTGGCTGGTGGGTTTGAACCACTGACCTTTTGGTTAGCAGCCGAGCTCTTAACCACTGTGCCACCAGGACTCCTTTACCAAGCTATAGCAAGTTAATAATTGATAACAATACTAAGTGATACTTATGATCAAAAGAATCAGTTTTTTTAGCTGCATCTTTGAAAAGCAATTTATAACTGACAAAGAAATTACTTTTATTCAGGATGCTAGGCGATTTTCTTTGGTAACAGAAGGGACTTTATGATTGGAAAAAGATTACTGAAGAACAAATCAAGTGAAACCACATATACAAAATCACATAGGCTGCCTTCTTCCACCTCCGTAACCTTTCTTCATTTTACATTGTTAAAATAGGCTCTTATTCCTTTTGAAGTATATCATTTTTAAATGCTTTTTAAAATACATACAGCAACTTTAGAAAATTTCAGCAAGGAAATTAAAATCATAAGTATGTAATCCTACCTCCCGATGGTAACTACTATTAGTATTTTGGTATCTGTTCATCTAGTATTTTCATATAAATATTATCATATTGTAATACCTGGTAATCTCTCTCCATGTGTTAAATATTCTTCTGCCCTATCATTATAATGATTTTTGAATACTGATACTTTTTTATGTGTGATTAGTTTTCATAAGACAAACATGTAATTGTCTTAATGTCCAAGATTTTTTTATTCCAAACTTTCACAGAGTTGTTAAAAAGCTCTGGTTACTTCTGAAACACTTTGCCATAGCCCCAAAATATCCACTCTTTTCAGTAGTTCTCAAATATGAATCTGTTAAATTCAAAAATTATCCACCCCCCCCCCCGAAAAAAAAAAACCCTTTAAGGCAATTTACGTCTCTCTTTTTCTCCTCCTTGTAGGAACTACTAACAAGTAGCAAAATTAATTTGCTCCCTTCTGCCTAACCTTTGTAGTGATACTAAGCAGTAAATTCCACAAGACACTGACCAGATTTAATTCTGTAATTCTCCAAGAGCCAAATAATGATAAAGTTTTATCTCTAATTTAAACTGTTTACGCAGAATTAGTTGCATTAGCTTCTTATAATAAAGTTGTCAAGGAATCCATTATTTCATTTTCTCAACAAAGAAGTGGATATAAAGAAAAAGGGAGACTTCTGGGTTAAGACACTTCTTGGGAAAGAGTGTAATGAAAGGAAACTTTCGAAAATTTGCTGAAAATGTCTTTTCTTACTGTAACATTTGATTGGTAATTTTGCTGAATGTAGAATCCTAGGTTGGAAATAATTTTCCTTCATGATTTTGGAGACATTGTTCTAATGTCTTCTTGTTTTCAATGTTGAGAAGTCCAAATAGTTATATAGGAAACATTTTCAATTTTTCACATTTCCATTTTGAATTTAGGTGTGGTTTTATGTTCTAACATCAAGGGCCATTTTCTTACTCTGTAATCAAAAGACCCTGCAATCCATTCTATCAAATAACTTGCCCTATAATCTGCATGAGAGAAGGAGTAGGGAACTAAAAAAAAGCTATGTTGTGATGTAGAAATAGATGTTGGATAACTGGCTTGGTTCACTCATTAGCTATATGTCTCAGTCCTGTACCTTAGCCTTGGGGCAGGGTTTTTCTAATTTGTGCTTCATGAGAGAATTTTCTGGGTTGATGGAAATGTTTTCCATCTTGGTTGATGTAGAAGTTACATGGCTTCTAATAGTACAAGTTAAAATCTGTGCATTTGACTGTATGTAAATTTTACCTATGAAAAAATATGCCCCACCAAAATTATCAATTACTGCATAACACGGGCCTTAACATGGACCTTTAGCGTGACTAGCAAATGCTTGGGGCACTGGTGGCGCAGTGGTTGAAGAGCTCGGCTGCTCACCAAAAGGCCAGCAATTCGAATCCACCAGCTGCTCCTTGGAAACCCTATGGGGCAGTTCTACTCTGTCCTATAGGGTCACTATGAGTTAGAACTGACTAGACGGCAATGGGTAACGGTAGCAAATGCTTAAGACTGTTAAAGCCACAAATGTCGAGCTACTGTACAGACTGTATGTTTTCTTTACACTCAATAAATACTTTAAGTCTGTTAGAAGTTTAATGTACTTAAACCTGATCTCACCAAACCAAACTCGTTCCCATCAAGTTGATTCCAACTAATAGCAACCCCATAGGACAGAGTAGAATGGCCCCACAGGGTTTCCAAGGCTGTAAATCTTTACGGAAGCAAGTTGCCACATCTTTCTCCTGTGGAGCAGCTAATGGGTTCGAACCACCAACCTTTGGGTTAGCAGCCGAGCTCTTAACCACTGTGCCACCAGGGCTCCTCAAAACCAGATCTAGACCTATACAAATTGCTGATTAAATGTTTTGCATATTGAGAATTTAGTATGATAGTGAAAAACAGTATAGTTTTATCAACAGAAAAGTTACTACTGCTATATAAATTTTAGATGTTAATTTTTAAAAATTCTGTATACACTCCAAATTTCCGGTTGTAACAGATTTTTAAGTAACTCACATCTAGAATAAAACTGACTCCTCTGAACATTCAAATTTTATTTATTTATTTATTTATTTTATTGTACTTCAGGTGAAGGCTTACAGAACAAATAGTTTCTCATGAAACAGAAGTACACATGTTGTTTTATGACATTGG
>NW_004444140.1:928289-958657 GCF_000243295.1 Trichechus manatus latirostris | reverse complement strand
AATGTAGAGCATTGTCTTTATAAACAGTGTCATGCCAATTGAGCTAGATGTTCCCCGAGACCATGGTCCCCACAGCCCTCCGCCCAGCAATTCAGTCCTTCAGGGAGTTTGGATGTGTCTGTGGAGCTTCCATACCTTTCCTTGTACAAGTTGTGCTAGTTTCTCCTGTACTGTGTACTCTCTCACCCTTCACCCAAGATACCACTTATCTATTGTCTATTTAGTATTTCTAAATAGTCAAATTTTATTTCTATAGGATTTTGGCAAACTTTCTTTTCTTTATTCTTAGGTTCTAAAAGGTCACCATTTTAACGTTTTGATAATGAGAAATCCACAGTACACATTTGGCATCATCTATTGAAAATAGTGAAATATACTGGCAAAGAGGATTTATTAAGATATCCCTTTCCCCCAAATGAGTGAAGATGGCAGGTTAATATTTTAGGAAATCAGGGGTGCTTTGGGCTTTTTTCATCTCCTGCTTTCCATTTGTGTTTTTAATTCTGTAGGTACAGAACTGGAACAGTGAAATTCTTGCTAAACAAAAACCTCTTATTGCCAAACCTTCTGCAAAGCTACTGTTTGTTAACAGACTGAAGGGAAAAAAATATAAGACTAATTCTTCCACGAAAGTTCTTCAAGATGCCAGTAATTCCATAGACCACCGAATTCCCAATTCTCAGAGGGTATGTTTAAAATCAGTTTTTGAATATTGTGTTTCGTTTTGAGTATCTAAATTTTAGTTTTATTGTATTCATACTGAATTTTTTATAGTTTTACAATTTATACTAGACATTTAATATAAAAGATCTTTGTTATGCAAAGAAGTCTTCCGTATTTCCGTTTTTTTCTATCTTCTTCAAAGCTAGAAACAGTAATTATTCTACTAATAGATAAGTTGCCCACTGTTTTGGACAGCAATCATCCCTTTGTGTTTTAAGTCACTGTTGTTTGCAAAAACACTACTGTTCATTTCACTGCATTTTATCATATTGAGGAATTTCCCTTCTATTCCTAGTTTGTTCAGTGTTTTTATCACGAGAGGGTATTTGATTTTGTCAAATGCCTTTTCTGCTTTGATTGAGATAATCATGTGGTACTTTTTCTTTGTTCTATTAATATGGTATATTACAGATTGATTGTTTAATGTTGAACCACTCTTGCATTCCCGGGATAAATCCCACTTGATCATGGTGTATAACATTTTTAATATGCTGTTGGATGTAGTTTGCCAGTATTTTGTTGAAGATTTTTTAAATCTGTATTCATAAGGGAATGTAGTCTGGCTTTGGTAACGCTAGCCTCATAGAATGAGTTAGGAAGTGTTCCCTCCTCTTCTATTTTTTGCAAGAGTTTAAGAAGGATTGGGGTTACTTCTATAAATGTTTGGTAGAATTCCCTGGTGAAGCCGTCTTGTGCAGCGCTTTTTTGTTGTTGTTATTGTTGGAAGTTTTTTGATTACTGATTCAGTCTCTCACTTGTTATGGGTCTGTTGAGATTTTCTATTCTTGAGTCAATTTAGGCAGTGTATGTGTTTCTAGAAATTTGTCAGTTTCATCAGTTATCTAATTTGTTGGAGTACATAGTATGTTGTTTGTAGTATTCTCTTATGATCCTTTTTATTTCTGTAGGGTCGGTTGTAATGTCCCCACTTACATTTCTGAATTTGGATACTTACATCCTCTCTTTTTCTTCGTCAGACTAGCTAAAGGTTTGTCAATTTTATTTATATTTTCAAAAAAACAACTCCTGGTTTCACTGATTCTCTCTATTGTTTTTCTAGTCGCATTTATTTCTGCTCTGATCTTTGTTATTTTATTCCTTCTGGTAGCTTTGGGCTTATTTGCTCTTCTTTTTCTAGTTCCTCAAGTTAAAAGTTAGATTATTGATTTGAGATCTTTCTTGTTTTTTAACATAGGTGTTTATTGCTACAAATTTCCCTCTCATACTGCCTTCGCGTAAGTTGTGCTTTCATTTTCATTTGACTCTAAAGTATTTTCTGATTCCTCTCTTGATTTCTTCCTTGACTCATTGGTTGTTTAATAGTGTGTTGTTTAATTCCCACATATTTGTGTATTTTTCAGTTTTCATTCTGTTATTAATTTCTAGTTTCAATCCATTGTGGTTGGAGAAGATATTTTGTATGATTTCAGTCTTTTTACATTTATTGAGACTTATTTTGTGACCTAGCATGTGGTCTATCCTGGAGAATGATCCACGTGCACTGGAGAAGAATATGTATTGTGCTGTTGTTAGGTGGAGTGTGCTGTATATGTCTGTTAGGTCCAGCCAGTTTTTTTTTTTTTCCAATTGTCATTGAGTCAGTTCTGACTCATGGCGACCCCATGTGTGTCAGAGTAGAACTCTGCAGGATTTTTCGATGGCTTAATTTTTTGGAAGTAGATTGCAAGGCCTTTCTTCCAAAGCACCTCTGGGTGGACTTGAACCTCCAGCCTTTTGGTTAGCAGCTAAGCTTGTTAACTATTTGTACCAGCTGGTTTATCAATCAAAAAAAAAAAAAAAAAAAAATCAGTTGCCATTGAGTTGATTCCAACTCATAGTGACCCTAGAGGACAGAGTAGAACTGCCGCATAGGGTTTCTGAGGAGCAGCTGGTGGATTCGAACTGCCAGCCTTTTGGTTAGCAGCTGGTTTATAGTGTTGTTCAAATTCTCTATTTCCTTACTGATCGTCTTTCTAGATGTTCTTTCCATTATTGAAAATGGTGATATTGAAGTCTCCAAGTGTTACTGTAGAACTATCTGTTACTCCCTTTAATTCTGTCAGTGTTTGTATCATATATTTTGGGACTCTGCTGTTAGGTGCATATATATTTAGAATTGTTAAATCAAATTGATCCTTTTATCACTAAATAATGTTCTTTGTCTCTTATAACAGATTTTGACTTAAAAGTCTGTTTTGTCTGATATTAATATGGCCACCCCATCTCTCTTTTGGTTATTTTTTGCATGGAATATTTTTCTCCATCCTTTTACTTTCAGCCTATTTGTGTCTTTAGGCCTAAGATGTGTTCCCTGTAGGTAGCTTATATATGGATCATGGTTTTTATCCATTCTTCCACTCTCTGCCTTTTGATTGGAGAGTTTAATCAATTTACATTTAAGGTAATTACTGATAAGTAAGGACTTACGCCATTTTGCTATTTGTTTTTTACGTGTCTTATACCTTCTTTGTCCCTCATTCCTCCAATACTGCCATCATTTGTGTTTAGTTGAGTTTTCATAGTGGACCATTTTGATTCCTTCTCCTTTCCTTTTGTGTATACTTTTTTAGATATTTTCTTTGTGGTTACCATGGGGATTACATTTAACATCTTAAATTTATAACAACCTAGTTTAAATTGATACCAACATAAGTTCAGTACGATACAAAAACTATTCCTACACTGCTCCTTCACCTCTCTATGTAGATATCGTAAGTTACATCTTTATACATTATATGCCCAATAGCATGAATTTATAATTATGTTTTATGTGTTTGTCTTTTGAAATCATGTAGGACATACTGCTAAAGTTACAAACCAAAAATACCATAAAACCGGCTCTTTTATTTTGCCATGAAATTACCTTTATTGGCGATCTTTTCTACAGATGTCTGAGTTATCATCTAGTATGCTTTCAGTTCCATCTGAAGAACTCCGTTTAGTGTTTCTTGTAGTGCAGCTCTAGTCTTCACAGACTCCCTCAGCATTTGTTTATCTGGGAATATTTTAATTTCACCCTCGTTCTTGAAAAACAGTTTTTCAGGACATACAATTCTTGGTTAACGGGTTTTTTCTTTCAGCCCTTTCCATATGTCACCCACTGCCTTCTGGGCTCCCGGGTTTCTGAGGAGCAGTCAGCCCTTCATCTTTTTTAGCATCTTTTGTATGTGGCATTTCATTCTCTCTGGCTGCTCTCAGGATTCTCTCTTTATCTTTGAATTTCAAGAGTTTGATTATAATGTGTCTTGGTGTGGATCTTTTTGAATTTATACTAGGAGTTTGTTGAGCTTCATATATGTGTAGATTTATGTTCTTCATCAAATTTGGAAAGTTTTCTTTCTGTTCCTTTCTCTCTTTTTCTGACATTTCCGTGTATATTGGTTCAGTTAGTGGTGTCCCACAATTCCATTAAGCTTTGCTCAGCTTTCTTTATCCCATAATATTTGTGTATGTATACATATATACATATATGTATATATACACACACATATGTATGTATATATACACCTACATATATATATATATATACACCTATTATAATACTTGTGTCATTATGAAAAAGATTGGCTTGTATTAAACATTGTATTCACCACTTTAGTTTTGAATCTTTACATATAAAATATGACAGGTTATTCCCTCCCTTCCCCATATTCATTTATTTGAAGTTTGTATTTTTCTGGATCTTCAAATCTTTATAATAAAAGGTCTTGGAAATCACTATGCTAGGAAAATACACTTGCTTTCATACTGAGTTTAACAGTTCTTACAAAGATCAGCTTATTTGAATTTCCTTGTTGTAGAATCTTAGCACTGAACTTTCAACCTGAGACACGTGCCCGTATTGCTAATAGCTGTATAATTCGTGAGTCGTTAGTGTAGCAGTTCCCCTGAGACTGAGGTAAGTTTCTTTAGCCTTAAAAATATAGAAATTAAAAACTAAAATTACAAGAAATGCTTTTTGTTACTTGGGTTGAAATGAAACTTGTTCTTTTTATTACCAGTGTTGTCATCTTGTAGTATTCTTTGTAAAAATAAAATGTAAATTTTTTATTTTCATCCTTTCCTTTTGCGTTTGAGTGAATCATAATGTTGTTACATTGGTGATCTAAGGATAATGCTTAAATATTTTCTCTCAATATTTTAGAAAATCAGTGCAGATACTATTGGAGATGAAGCGTTCTTTGACTTATTAAGCCAATTTCAAAGCAATAGAATGGATGATCAAAGGTGTTGCTTTCAAGAAAAGAACTATCGAACAGCTTCGACAACAACTTCTTCCACTCCCCACAAAATGATGCTAAAAAGTGAGTTATCTGTGCCTCTCCCTTAATTTTAATAGTTCCCTTTGATGATTTTGTGATTTTTCTCTGAGAATTTACATCTCATCAGAAGAGATACAATAAATGAGCCTGAATCCAGGTATCTCTGAATTTAAAAAAGTGATCATTACATGTACTTTATAATTGTAGGTAAAATGTGAATGCTTCATATCTGAATTAAAAAAGAAAAGCCAAGACGGACTGAAGAATTACTGCTAATGCTACCTGAGCCTTAAGGTCTCTAGGTGCTGCAAACGATTTGCACTCAACTACTAACCTAAAGGTTGGCGGTTCAAACATACCCAGCAGCACTGAGGAGGAAAGGCCTGGCAATCTGCTTCCATTAAGACTATAGCCAAATAAACCCTATGGAGCAGTTCTACTCTGTAACACATGGGGTTGCCGTGAGTTGGATCAACGATAACTAACAACAACACTTGAGCCTTAGAGTCAGCTCAGACCTACATGATCCGTAGAAAGATCTAAAACAGGTCACTTGATATATTTTTCTATTTCAGCTACCAATAGACTTCCTCTACCACAGACCAAGACTTGTTAGCATTATTTAACTCTAAGTTTAGCTCATTAAATAATTCCTATCCAGGACATGGAATTACAAACGCTATTCCGTTCACCCTAGTCTAAGAAACTATGTAAGAAAAACAGTTTATTCACCTTTCCACATTTAACCTCGTATCTTGTAAAACTTCATTTTGGGTGGGCACTAGATAAAGAGAACTATATAGTCAAATCTGAGTAACTTCCAAGTGGATCATTTGAAGTACTCTGAGATTCATTCTTCTTCCACCCTACCCCCTCAAAAAAACATGACCATCTAGTCAACCCCCGGCCTGTAAGTGACTGTCCATGACAGAGCTAAAACAAGAGGACAGAGCAGGTGTTGGGGCTAAACAGGCAGAAAATAACTATATGTATATAACAAATATGCTTAAATACTTTTGTAATGATATTTTGGATTTTTTTTCCTTCTATTTCTTCATAGCACCATCTGTTTCTGTAATGTCCCCCAACACAGATGAATTTTTGGATCTTCTTGCCAGCTCACAGAGCCGCCGTCTGGATGACCAGAGGGCCAGTTTCAGTAATTTGCCAGGGCTTCATCTGAAGCAAAACAATAAGCAGTCCGTGCTGGACCACCTGATAACTAATGACAATAAAGAGCCTGATGAAGACTTCTTTGACATCCTTGTAAAATGTCAAGTATGTCTGCATATTTTTTTCCTTCCATATATAGCTCGGAGCCCTGGTGGCCCAATGGTTAGGCATTTGGCCGCTAACCAAAAAAGAAGGTCAGCAGTTTGAATCCACCAGCCACTCTTTGGAAACCCTGTGGGGAAATTCTACACTGTCCTGTAGGGTTGCTCTGAGTCAGAATCGACTCGATGGCAACAGGTTTGGTTGGTTTTTATATAGCTCAGACGCCATTGAGAGTTTGGGGATTATTATAGTTCTTTGTTATTGAGGTTATAAAGGGCTCACTTGGTATTAGGCAGGCAGTCAGTTGTTATTTCAAGGTCCCTTGTTATAGCTTCTCCTTATTTTGTATTCCTTTTGGGCGGTGAGGTGAGAGGCTGCCGATGACTCCGTCTGAGCTATGGGATGAAACCTAGAGAAGAGCTGTGCTTTCCTAAGTTTTAGGAGGTAGCAGCAAAAGTGGCCAGTGATTAAACTGCAGAGGGTCTCTCTGTCAGGTTTACTGTTTTGGAGAAATGTACATATTGAGATAGCTTCCTTATTTTAACTATTTTAATAATTATTAACCATAGTGGCAAAGGACTATCTGAGATGGCTTGGACACAGTACCATGAGAATAACAAAGCTTATTGTCACTAAAAAGTGACATTTCCTCAGCCTGACCCTACTTCTCTGTTTCCTCATTCATAAAAAAGATGAAATGATAGGTGGCACCTGCCTCCCATTCATTCAACAACAAAAATTTGTTAAACAAAAAGTTTTTGAACACCTATTATATTCCATGTACTATTCTAGGCATCAGGGATATACTTGCATTTTAAAGGAGCCTGCATTTTAGTAGGAGAGACAGTTGAACAAGTTTATATATAGTATATATCAGGTAACAATACTTACTATAAAGAAAAATAAAGCAGGTTAAAGGGACAGTGGGTGTAAAAGTGGCGTGGAGGTGGCATCTGACCTCCTCTAACTTCACAAGGAGGAATGAGAATCAAGATCAACAGCCCAAGGCTGATTTCCTGTGAGGCGGACATCCGACATGCCTCCTTTCTCCACCATCTTTACCAACTATCACACCAACCATCCCTCCCACAGCACTCTCTACTTCTCTGCTGGGTTTGATAATTCATTGCAGTGGCCACGCAGAACTCACAGACCATACTCATGATTATGGGTTTTATTAGGGAAGTAACAGGTTACAGTTCAGGCTCAGGAACACTCAAGGATACAGTTCTGCCATCAGGACAGCCTCTTCGCAGTCGTGCTCACAGGCACACCTCTCCCTGGCCGTCGGCCTCTGCCCAGAGGCACTCAGGTTTCTTGTCCACGGGCCACGAAGCCCACTGCACCATCTCCTGCGTGTCTCTTCTTCCTTGGTGGTGGTGGAATCTTCTCTTTCCCGCCTCTGGGGTCACTCATTTCAAACCCAGCAGGATGGCAAAACTGACCAGTCCCTTTGATGGGCCACAGTTACCATATCTGCACAGTCCCGCCCAATCGCTTGAGTGGTAGTTACAAGACCATGGCTAGAAAGGCCACACGGAAGCAATCCATCACACCATAGTGGGTAACCAGGGGTGGTGGTGGTTGTGGAGCATCTGTTTTGGATAGGCTGTTTAGGGAAGACCTTTCTGGAGTGACATTTGAACAGAAACCTAAATGACGTGAAGGGCTCAGCTTTGTGAATATGTAGTAAGAAAGCATACCATGCATAGGAGACAGCAAGTCCCCTCTTGGATATAACAGCTTAGCAAGTTCAAGGAATGGTAGGGCAGCCGGTGTGACTGGCATGGAGTAAGGGGTAGGGAGAGTGGTAGGAGACGAAGATGGAGAAGTAATCAGAGTCTAGATCATGTAGGCTCTTGTAGGCCACGGTCTTACAACATGGGCTTGTGTTGTAAATGTCATAGGAAGACACTCGTAGGTTCTGAGCAAGCAAGTGACATAGCATTTTTACATTTTAAAAGGTCATCCTGGCTACTGTTGGAAGAATGTAGCATGGCAAGCGGGGTAGCAGGAAAACCAGTTGGGGAGCTAGTAATAATAATAGTAATCCAAGATATTGGTGGCCTGGACTAGGGTATAGTAGTGGTAATGAGAAGGAATCAGAATAGGGTTTTGGTTTTTGTTTTTAAATACATTTCTCAAACTCAAAGCTTTATTTCATCAAGTTCTAACACATTTTGCATTGACAAGTGATTTCACTGGCATCAAGTAAGAGGGTTAGTGGCCAGTGACAAAGAGGAACCCCATACATCTCAGGCACTGCTAAGAAATTAATATACAAAAATATAGAATGATGAAAATGCTTCTAATTTAGTCTGAGTGTCTTACTTTTTCATCTATATTAATTTGGAAACCAATAGCTGCTTTAGAAAATTAAGTGAAGTTTTATCCATTAAAAAAACAAGAACTTGAATATTTAAAAAATTTAAAAAGCCAACAGATCCCTGTTTGTTAACTACTTCCTCTTTAGTGGATGATCTTCTCACCTTCCTATGCAAACACATGATGATTTGCACCAACTCACACTAGCCCAGGCAAAACTCCAAGCATTTTCTTCAGTTTAAACTATTTTTTTTAAAGTGATAGGTAGACAAGATTTAGGCACTTGAACTCACAAAATAGTCCTTTTCCTTCCTGATCCTCATCTTACAAGTCTTCAGAAATATTCTGAAAAGTTAACAGTTTTTTTTTTTTTTTTTTTTTAAGTACCTCCCCCTACACACCTCCCTTGGTCCTCTGAATTTAATTTGTTGAATTGGGATATGTGCCAGTGCCAGCTGTGATATTTTGGTCTGCCAGATTAGAGATATAAATCTAACCTTGGAAACTTGAGGTTCTCTCAACTTACAGGATCCACCCAAAGAACTGTCCCTAGTGCAGAGCCCTAGATAGACACCCAGGAAGAAATGGCCCCAGTCAGCGTAAGGGTTTCTTTTTTAACAGTTGGATAACTGTAATTCACTCTCTAGAAGAGGACATTCGAGCTGAGAATCTAGTTGCATCCTAAAACAAGGCACCAGAACCAGCAAGTTAACTTGTTGTTAGGTGCCGTCAAGTCGGTTCTGACTCATAGCGACCCTATGTACAACAGAACGAAACACTGCCCAGTCCTGCACCATGCTCACAATCGTTGTTATGCTTGAGCACATTGTTGCAGCCACTCCGTCAGTCCATCTCGTCGAGGGTCTTCCTCTTTTTCGCTGACCCTGTACTTTACCAAGCATGATGTCCTTCTACAGGGACTGATCCCTCCTGACATGTTCAAAGTATGTGAGACGTAGTCTTGCCATCCTTGCTTCTAAGGAGCATTCTGGTTGTACTTCTTCCAAAACAGATTTGTTCATTTTTTTGGCAGCCCATGGTATATTCAGTATTCTTCTACAACACCACAATTCAAAGGCGTCAATTCTTCGGTTTTCCTTATTTATGTCCAGCTTTCATATGCATATGATGCAATTGAAAATACCATGGCTTGGGTCAGGTGCACCTTAGTCTTGAAGGTGACATCTTTGCTTTTCAACACTTTAAAGAGGTCTTTTGCAGGAGATTTGCCCAATGCAATGCATCTTTTGATTTAACTAGAAAGTTAACTAGAGTTACTCCTAAAGCTAGGAAGTTGCTTTTGAGTGGCACCATTTCTCCAAAGTTAACAAAGTAGTAGTTAAAATCCTAACCTACCATGAAGGTAAGGGGTTAGAGCTAAAGTTCAAGTACAAGCAGAGTCAGAACTTTAGCAATCTATTAATGTGCCACCATCAAACTCAGGTTCACACACAGCTTGCTGTGACTCAAATCCCCGGGGAAAAATCAAACCCTGGGTGGGGGAGCGGGGGAGACTTGAATGCCAAATCACATCTGTACCATATACATGAACCAGTATCAACCAAACTCTCCACATCCACCAGGTCCTCCCAGGTTGGGCCATGTCCCATCCCATGTGCAGTCAGTGAGCAAGAACTCTAATATGAAGGTGTTGGTGATACAGAGCTTAGTTTCAAAAGTTGAAGTTGTGAGTGAGGAAAAGTGTCTTACTGCCAAGGTAAGATTTAAGGATGCGACTGAAGTTCAAGCCCAGGAATTGAGTGTGTGCCCTTCTGCCAACACAAGCGGAAACGGTACCATTCAAAATAGGGTTATTTTGAAGTTATGGTAGCAAGATATGTTAATAAATTGGATGGAGGATGTGAAGGAAAGAGAGAATTAGAATGACTCCTACCTTTTTGGCATGAATGACTGGGTTGATAATGGGCCATTTAGTGAGATGGAGACTACAAGAGAAACAAGTTGAGGGAGAACAATCAAGAGTTCCATTTTAGATGGGTTAGATTTGGGATACCTATTAGACATTCAAGTGGAGATGTTGAGTAGGCAATTGGATATAAAAATCTGGAGTCCAAAGGAGAAGTAAATTTGGGAGTCATCAACATATAGCTATTATTAAAGCCTTGGGATAAGATCACCAGGAACAGAAGTAGAGAAGGAAAAGGGAATGGTTCATGACTCAACCCTGGGCACGCCAGCATCTACTACTTGGAGAGGAAGATGAGCCAGCAAAGCAGCAAGCTGCCAGAAGAGTTGGAAGGAAACTTGGAGAGGGTGGTGTATTGGAAGCCAAGTGAAGAAAGTGTTTTAGAGAGTGATCAACTATGTCAAATGGTGCTGAGAGAGCGAGTAAGATGATGACTGAGCTACTGGATTTGGCAACATGGAGCGTGTTGGTGATTTTGAAAGATGCTGTCAGTGACTTGGTGGGGAACAACGGATTGAGTAGGTCGAGAAAGTGGGAAGCAAAAAAATGGATCATTAGCTAGAGAGGGATATAAGGTAAGGGTAGATTTCTTATTTGGGGAGATAACATAGCATGCCTACAGATGGAAATCACCAAGTAGCAAGAGGAACCAATGATGCAGGAGAGCAAGGGAGAGTGGAGGAAGTTTTTGATTGAGAGGGAAAGCAGAATGTATGCGAACAGATTTGGAGTGGGAGCAAGCAGGAATTCCCTTATGGTTGCTTTTATTTTCTCACTGGAGACAGTAGAGTCATTATGTGTGCTTGGGGTTGGAAGCACTGTAAATTTGAGAAGAAAAGGAGCAGAAAATAGTTGCCTTTGAGAAACTGAAAGTAAGTAATAGGATTGCTGAGCCGAGCTGAGGCCCCATATGCTCACATATATGAAGGCCAATCAATGCAGCTGTGTATTTTCTTGTCGTAGTCGGCTGGAGGCAGTAGGCAGAGGGATGGATTTAATCAAGGTTGGGAATTTGCCAGAATGGGGTTGAAGGAGAGAGAAAAGTTAAGGCATATGCCAGGGAGTGATTTTAATAATGCACTTCTGAATCTAGTCTGTGAGAAGGAAGTGAGGTGTGAATGTGAAAGGTGGTCGTGCTCCTAATGGATTCAAGAGGGAATACTAGAGAACATGATCCAGAAAAATAGGAGGCGGTGGTCAGCACAGGATGTCTGAAGTCATGATTTTAAAGGTGGTCCTATTAACTGAGGGTCCAGCACATGATCATGGCAGTGAATGGCTGAGGCAGGGAGAAGGACGAGAACACCAGACAGGAGGAAGGTCTAGGAACTGAAGGGCCAGGTTTCGGATGACTTGGCTGTGAGGGCTTTAAAATGACCAAGAATTAAGACAGGAGAAATGGTGACAAGTGAGCTGGGTGTGGGGCTGGGGGCTGACTAGAGGCCAGTAAGCCGTTGTACCCTCCCAGGGCTGTGGGTTTAACTGCATGGAAGTGTCTAGCCCGGTGCCTACAGTGTGAGTAAGCACTCAAGCACCCGCTAGCGCATTCCTGCTCTCACTGTACAAAAACTAAAACTGTAGACTTTTAAGTGCTTGTATTTCATGTTTGATGAATGACATTTCTGATGTATTTCTAAAATAAAAATCGTAAGATTAGAGTTTAAAGGAAAAATTCAGTCTGGGCCATTTCCTTGACAGATTAAACTGCCTAAGACAGGTGTAGGTAAACTTTTCCCAAAAAGGGACAGACAGTAAATATTTTAGGCTTTGCAGGCCATATGGATATAAGAGCATAAAGTAAGTATAGCAAAACACAGACAGCAGTGGGGGGACACAGCAGGGCCTGGATTGAGGCTGAACTGCATAATGGCTCAGCTCTGCCATTGTAGTGGGAAAGCAGCCATAGACTGAACATAAACAAATGAGCACTGCTGTGTTCTATTTACAAAAACAGGCAGTGGGTTATAGTTTGCTGACCACTGGCCAAAGACAGTATTTATAGTTATATTGTTGGTGCCTACCATGGTATTATTATAAGGAGCCCTGGCGGTGCAATGGTTAAGTGCTTGGCTGCTAACTGAAAGGTTGATGGTTCGAATCCACCAGCAGATCTGTGGGAGAAAAGACCTGGCGATCTCCCATAAAGATTACAGCCTAGGAAACCCTATGGGGCAGTGCTACTCTGAGTTGGAATTGACTGGATGGCACACAGCAACCTCATTATTATTATTATAGTCTTGAAATGTCATACTTCGACACAGTTGACCTTGTATCTTCATTAATCCCACATTATTCCATTCTGACAGATTATAAATAAAATAGTATGCACTTACTAAGCTCATGAAGCGATGGCTCTACTTCTACCTAATACTTATCTTCTGATTATATAGGTCATTTTAAAGAAAAATTTTTTACTAGCTTTCAGGTCTAAAAACTAATTTCTAAGAGGCAAAAATAGAAATGTTTAACGATGCTACATTTTCTTGTTGTGAATGACAGACATAATGTAGCTTGGTGCTTTCCTTCCCTGCAGTTGTATGTGTTTTAATCCCCTTCTCTTCACTCTGTAGGGGTCCAGATTAGATGATCAAAGATGTGCTCCACCACCTGCTGCCACAAAGGGCCCCACAGTACCAGATGAAGACTTCTTCAGCCTTATTCTACGGTCTCAGGCAAAAAGAATGGATGAACAGAGAGTTCTTTTACAAAGAGATCAAGACACAGACGCTGAATTTGGGCTAAAGGACCTTTTGCAAAGCAATGCTTTGTTGGAATTTAAAACTTCAGAACAAAAATCAGCAAACCACTAGTTACTATGGATTTTTTTTTTTTTTAAAGCAATCTTATTTTGTTTCAGAACACTGCAGGGAAATTTAATCTATTACTGTTTTTTCTTGAAAGGAGAATTTATAGCACTGTAACAGCTTAGTGTTTTTAGAGTGGTGTAAATATTTTAACCTTCCATAGTGCAGTATTAGGGAGTTAACATTCCTCTGGACACACCCTTATTTCAGGGTCCAGGTCTCTTGTAAGGTGCTGCATCAACTTTTGTAATTACTTCTTGGGACTGTGTTCTTTGGCAGCTCATTAGATTCTTTTATCTAGTGTTTGTTAAATGAATCCTAGACTAGAATTTAATCCTCTTTAGATTTTTTTTTTTTTAATCTTAGTAATTGACAGTGGCTTTTTTTTTTTTTTTAACTTAACCCTGGACGTGGTGGGAAATTATGCTGTTGAGTAAAAATAATGTACTTCACCAATGTAAAAAAATACGTCTTATTAAAAAAACTGAGATTTTTTTCCTAAGAAAATCTATATTTTCAATGCATTTTAGGCAAAAGCCAGTATAAAAGAAACTCTTAATAAACTTTTTCTTTTAGAACGTTTGGGCTATTTGTTAAAATATATATATATCTGCATATACATATATATGTGCATACACACACACATACAAATATATAGTTTAAGATGATAGTGTCTTCTGTTGCAATGTAAAAAACAAAATATACCCATTGCCGACATACATGGCGACCCCATGTGTTGTTAGAGGGTAGAACTACTCCATACAGTTTTCTTGGCTGTAATCTTTACAGAAGCAGATCACCAGGCCTTTCTTCATGGCATTGCTGGGTGGGTTCGAACCGCCAACCTTTAGTAGTTGAGCACAAACTGTGCCATCCAGGGACCTTATTTTGCATAACACTGCTGCTAAAACAAACTCATAGGACCTAATATTAAATAATAATAATAATCATTAAGAACCGAGGCTACATAAATTGAAAACTCACAAAAATTTAGTATGAGAGATGTAGGTTAGGACCTCAGTTGTCATTAGGCCTCACCTTCCTTATCCCAGAGACTGAAGGTAGTTTATATGGGTGCACAATAGGACATGAGAGCATAAATTAAGTGCAGCAAAAGACAGACAGCAGTGGTGGGACACAGCAGGGCCTGGATTGAGGCTGAACTGCATAATGCAAGTGCCCACACCTGGAACAGGTTGGCCCACTCTCCAGCCCTGGTTGCTTCTGTCCTGCAGAGCTAGCACGGGATCTGGGGCCCCAACCTCTGTTTTTGCTAGAAGTCCTCCAGGCAATTCTCAGGGGCAAAGAGGACTGAGAACCACTTCTCTCGATGGTCAATGCGGAAAAAAAAGACCCTTTCAGTTACATGATCGAGAATCACATTAAGGGCTCAGCAAAAAAAAAAAGATTCTCGGTTCTAAGATCAGACAGAAATTCTGCCGTAAGTACTACATTAACACCTGGATTATATGTGTATAATTTATAAAAAATAATAGATATAAGATGTGATGTCCTAAGTAGCATCCTTTTAAAAAGTTTCATGGGGCTTTTTCTTATAAGAATATTCAATAAAAGACAACATACCAAATCACAATGTAAAAATAATAAGTGTTTATTTTGTGTACACAGTGGTTGGTAGACCCTGTAAACATTCTAACATTATCTATTTCATTTAAAAATTGCTTTTAAAAGCTGTCTACTCCATTCTGATTTTCCTACAAACTTATCACTATAAGCCTTAATTTTAATGACAAATATTGGCTAGCCAATAAACACGCCTTATCTCTTTTCTAGTTACTAACTGGCCTTGATAAGTTGCAGTTGCTTTAGTAGTCTTCCCTGAATTGCTGTCATCACTCAGCAGCAGCAGCAGCATGTCGCCTTGCTAGCTGTCAAAGTAGATTTCACCCCCAACTGAATACGTGTAATGAAAGGATACAAAGATGACATTTTATTTAAGTTAAAGGGAGGAGGGATCTATATCGGACTGATCAGCAGCAGTCGGGAATGGGAGAAAAGTGCAAGCAGCATTGACTCCACTTCCAGTTTGAGTCTGAGACTTGAGGCATTCGTTTCTCTTCAGAATCAGATCACAGCTAGGGAGCCAGCTACCATCTCTGCAGTGTTTCATGGATCAGTGGGAACAGGTTTAGTCTCCAGAGAGGATTACTTTCTATGCAGCGATTTATACGCATGCTTTATATCCACTGAATTTTTTTCTTGAACTCTTCCCGTGTTCACTAATCTATTCCAAACTGCAGGCTTCCTTTCATTAGTTTGTTAACATGCCTGTAGTGTTATTAACATAAAATCCTTTTGTAACTTTTGAAAGAATGATTACCTTTCTGATGAAGTACTGAAGATGTCTGCAATATAAACTGGAAAATAATATTACCATCTAAAATTGAGTTATTATAGGTGACTAAGTAACAATTTTGGGAGCCAAAAAGGGGTACTCTGTATTTCATGTAGAAACAACAAAAAGCAACCGCTCTGAATCCATCTTTTTTTCTGAAACAAATGCCTATATGAAAATTTTAAGACCATTACTGAACGTATCATTTTTAGTAAGCAGTTGAACGTTAACTTTCTAGTGTGAATATAGTTAAAACAAAGGACACCTGAATGTATGTGAACTTTGCTTCCTAGATAAGTGAATGTGCAAAACTGATAAACTGCTTAAAATCAGGAATACTTTTTAAAATCAGAAAAACTAACTAAAAATGTTGATTATCTCACCTGTCTTTGCAGTTAAGTAAAACACTTCTCTGTTTTCCCTCTTATGGGATTCTTCTGTGTGTAGAACTCTAAAGATCTGAACTTCTCTGGCCAAGACAATATGGTTTGTTACAATATAAATAAGATATAGTAATATCCAACAGTCTTAACTGCTGGGATTCTGACTAGGAAGGAAAACAGGGCTTATAAAGCCTGTGTACTTCATTTGGTGGTGAAAGAATAGAGCCATTCTCAAAGTCTGTTATTACTGATTTAACAAGCTATGTTATCTAAATCACCCTAGTAATCTTCAGTTGTGCTTTAGCAAAGGTTATAGTGAAAAGGGCAATAAGGAAGCAGACCCAGTGACAGCAGCAAGAGTTGAGAGCTGAAGATAGGATATGAAACAAAAAACCACCTTGATCTGTGCACAGTGTACAGACAAATAATCGAGGCTTCAACACAACTATGCCGGTAATGCTCACTGTGGCAACAGGAAGATGCTGAAATGCATAAAAGTGACCACAGCGGACCTTCCTTTTTAAAACTTGTTTTTGAGTACTTAATCACTTTGGAAACACTATTTGAACCCAACGTATGACTAATTCTGTGTTACCTAAAAGTAGGTATGACACAGGACTACCACTAGGCAGCAAACACTTCGGTTAGTTGGTTCCTATATGTGCTTGTGAACAAAACTTCTTTTTCAATGTCCCCAACTCAAACTGGAGCCTTGGTGGCACAGTGGTTAAGAGCTACGGCTGCTAACCAAAAGGTCGGCAGTTTGACTCCACCAGGCACTCCTTGGAAACCCTATGGGGCAGCCCTACTCTGTCCTACAGGGTCGCTATAAGTCGGAATTGACTAGACAGCAACGAGTTTGGTTTTTGGTTTAACTCAAACTGCTGTCCTTAATCATGAGTCAGTGATGCCGTATGTTCATCTTAAACAACATAAATTCTATGAGACCCTGCTCTAAAATGAACACTTAAAAACTTTGTGGGATATGCCCTAATACCAAAGAGAAAATGAAATTAAGTGGAAGCCTTTATATACACGTCTGTTAATCCTGATTGTCAGTAAAAATAATGTGTAAGGTGGCACCTTTGCAGTAAATATCAGAATGTTAGTACTGAAGAGTTAAGGGAGTTGTGAAGAGTATACTTCGGAAAACCCATAGAAGACCTCACAGCGGTCGTCCGTGGCCGTGTTCCTCTAGCCGCACAGGCCGCCATCAGCCTCCTTTCCGCATGCCGGGCTGTCTGGGCTGCCTTCCTTGGGGCTGCCTTGGGCGTCAGTCCTGTGCTGGGCCTCCTCCACTGCAGGTAAACCTTCCACACTCCCTGACATCTCTTGGCCAGAGACAGGCTTAGCTGATTGGCTGCCTTCTGTCAGAGTGCTTTCTCCTGGGATCTCACCAATCTCTGGCTTTGTATCCAAAACAGGTGATTTATGCTATAAAATATAACATTATATTTTGTTTTGTTTAATGTGCAAGTTTAATAATTAAAAAAACAAGTTTTTTTCTATCCAAATCTGTTCTAACAAACTCCTCTTTTCAAATCCTGGTTCTAAAGCTGGACTGTAACTGTATGTTATTAAGCCTCACAGAACTGGATGTTACCTTGAGGAGAGGGACACAGAATGTGCTAGGTGGTCTAGTGGCCCAGCTTAGGAGGGGTCAAGAGGACCGGTGACCAGTATTGCTAACTCCTCTTGCCTGGTGAGAGTCCACTCAACACATATTTATTGAACATATATTATGTTCTAGGTGCTGGGATACCTCAGGAGCATCTGCCTGCCCTCAGTGGAACTCACATTTAGATTGAGGAGGGAATCGGGCAGCAAACAAATTAAGAAAGTATAATAAATAGTTTAATATGTTGTGATAAGTGCTATGTAGAAAAAGGAGGTAAAAGAGATAAGGAGTGGAGGGAGAGGGGAGGGGTCAGACTGCAGTTTAAATTAGGGTGGTCTGGAAAGGTGACCTATGAGGAAAGACCTGAAGAAATGAGCCTTATGAATATATGGGGGGACCGCATCCTAGACAGAGGAAACAGCAAGTGCCAAGGCCTTTAGCTCAAGGAAGGTGAGGAGGCCCTTGTGGCTGAAGTAGGCGAGCCTAGGGAAGAGGAGGTGATGAGCTCAGTGAGGTAACGGGGGTGGGCTGCAGTAACTTTGGCTTTCCCTTAAGGGAGATGGGAAGCCACTGGAGGATTTTTGAGATGAGTGAGATAGCTATAACTATTAAAGCCATAAGGAACATCTTAAGTTTTTCTACATGCATGTAGATATGTTTATTCTTCTTCTAAGGAACTCCATGGGGAGGGATTCTATAATTTCTTAGGTTCTCTGGTGCTCATAACTATTTCTCAAAAGTTTACTGTTGCAACATAAACTTTGCAAAACAACACAAATTCCTCTCTCAAGTGGGAAATGTCCCTTTAAATGACCAATAATGGTGAAAGTATCCTCCCCATGCTTTAGGTAAAAAGTACAGTCTAGCCAGGCAATGACATAAAAGATTTGGGGAAACGAGGTTTCTGATCCCTCCCAAGCCCCCTCTTCCTCCAGCTAAGTCTTTAGAGGTTCTCCTGCAGGCTCGGGACCCTCGGGGACGACTTTGCTCTGATCTCTTCAAATGGAGGAATTTCAATCATATTCAGATGTTGGCTTCTTATGAAGTTTCATATGAATCACTATTTGTTCTAACAAATTACTGCTAAATAGTATTTCACAAAAAAATTAAATCTCATTTCTTCAGAGGAGAATTTTTGACCAGAAAGAAGAGAGAGCGTGACTAATTATATCATTAATGATATAATTCACAATGGAGGGTAAAAGTCTTTTAGAGTGAAAATAGTAACCACAAAGCTCTATAGGAAGCATTCAGGCCTAGTATGAAGGGACAGCAAATAAACAGTCACTGACTTACACTGGGTACCACCTTGGGATGCTCTCGTGTCTCTGCGGTATCAAATGCCCGGAGCACTTCAGGGCTCTTGTTGCCAGTCTGAAATCTCAAGTGAACATCTTTCTCTCTCAAAGCATCTCTTCTACCCTCATCTGCTTTGTCATAAGGGCCTTGCTCACGGGGACCAATCTGGCCCCTATAATAGAAATCTGCATCACCTGCTCCACCACGGGGTCTATAATCAATTTCCTCCTGACGTCTTCTATCACCTGAGTGAAGTGCCCAGGGAGAGTCTCTCTCAGGACCCCCTATATGTCTCAGCACACCAACCGATTTTCCAGCACCATAGCAGAAACTCTGAAAAGAGATACATTTCCTTGAGTACTTAGTGGCTGAGTCACAAAGAGGTGCTTTATTCAGAGTGCTAACAAAATTATGTAATTTAACTTACTTGTAGCATTAATGGAAACTCTCGTAGCTTAGTGGTCAAGAGCTATGGCTGCTAACCAAAAGGTCAGCAGTTCAAATCCACCAGGTGCTCCTTGGAAACCCTATGGGACAGTTCTACTCTGTCCTATAGGTCGCTACGAGTCGGAATCGACCTGATGGCAACAAGTGCGTGTGTGCGTGTGTGCGTGTGCGTGTGCGTGTGCGTGTGTGCGTGTGTGCGTGTGTGCGTGTGCGCGTGTGCGTGTGTGTGTGTAGCATTAACAGAGAAACATGTTAATTTCACTTTTTCTTCTCCCGTTAGACTTCTTTAGATTAATACAGGGCCAAGGCAGTCAATGCAATTTAGGAAATTGTTCAATATTAAGTAGACATTTCAATCAGCTAGGCACATATTGACTGGATTATATCATAACAATGGCAGTTAGGCTGAAACCTAGAAATTTAAACTGGAAGATTCTACTTTTCTGATAACTGCTCATGTTATCTATATTCACAACCATCATATACAGCAAATGCTGAAAATTATTTAAAGTTGTACATCACTATGTAAACATTCTGCTGTAGATGTCTTTTTTACAAATACAAACCTATACTTAAGCTACAGCTAAAATTCAACAGGTTTTGATTCACATCCATGGGCGTGCTAGGCAGCAGTTCTCAAAGTGTCCCAGGAGCCCTGGGGGACCTCTGACTCCTTCAGAGGATCTGTGAGATGAAAATTTTCCATAATACAGTACAAAGACATTCTGGGCCTTTTTCACTCTCCTGAGTGCACAGTGGAGTCTTCCAGAGGCCAGGACAAGTGATGACAGTCACTGACCGCTCATGGGACGTGTGTCTGTGTATTCTTAGATTTTAAAAATTTCTCAGCTTTGACTCCTTATATAGTAAATATCAATAAACATACCCACACAAACAAAAGTTCTTTGTGGTTCTCAATTTTTAAGAGTTCAAATGGGTTCTGAGACCAAAAAGTTTGAGAATTGCTACATTAGAGAAATACTACTACTTGAAGATAGAACTAGGAAAAGTTAAAGAGCGTTAGCTTAGGAAGCAGATGAAACAAGACATGACAGGTTTTTCTGCTTATAGTTTCTGTTACTAAATTACTACTATAGAGCTAATGTGACCTAACAAAACAACATCCTAAACTTGAATCCTATAATCACAAGCCAAAGACAAAACCAAAAAAGGAACAATTTCAAAGTTAATAGAAGATAGTGAATTTTGTATCCTTAGGGAGGATAAGCCTTCAACAGTTTCACATGACACATCTGAGTTCTCTATTTTTTGGTTTATGTGATAATTGTTTTATTTGGGCAAAGCCAAAAATCAATAACAAAAAAGCTCAACAGACCATGAATGAATGTTGAGTAATAAATGTCTGCTCCTGGATCCCCAAACTGCCTGTCAGTGCCCCACCCACCTTCTTCCACTTCCCTTTATGATTCTGTGCTAACCCAATGCCCTTCCCTTCCCAGTACTGCAAAAACTCGGTTGAAATAAGGTTTCCCTTTCTCAAGGGAATTTACCAAGTTTAGAGAGCAAATTTTAAAAGGTTATTATTCTAAATCACTGCTATGACATCTACATACTGGAGAACCACTTCCCTGCTTAAAGGAATATGCATATCCAAACCAAAACCAAACTCACTGCCTTCAATTCCGACTCATAATGACCCTATAGGACAAAGTAGAACTGCCCCATAGGGTTTCCTAGGCTGTAATCTTTACAGAAGCAGACCACTACATCTTTCTCCTGCGGAGCGGCTGGTGGCTTCGAACCGCTGAACTTTCGGTTCGCAACCGAGCACTTAACCACCGTGCCACCAGGGCTCCCTACTATGCATGTAAACACGTTGCCCTCGAGTCAATTTCAACTCATAGAGACCCTATAGGGCAGAGCAGAACTGCCCCACAGGATTTCCTAGGAGCGGCTGGTGGATTCAAATGGCTGACCTTTTTTGATTAGCAGCCATAGCACGGCGTAGCACGCCATAGCTCTTAACCACTGCGCCACCAAGTCTCCAATATGCATGTAAATATAAATAAATCTGTAACACTTAAAATTTATCACCTTCTTATACCATAAAGCATGATTTAGGCTGACTTAAAACGTCAAAGAAATCTAATAAACATTGCTTTTCTGTAAGTCCTGTTAAATGTCAATAGTGCTATACACTCACCAGGACGGCTAATGCCATAATTATCAGCAGCGGAATGTGCAGTAACACTGGAATCTCCTTCATGAGCCCTCTGATAAATTCACCAGTCCCTTTTCCAATGTGCTTCAATGGCTCTGTTACAAAGTTGGTGAATGTAACTGCCAGGGCCTAAAACAAAAGATAGAAGCAACTCAATTTTTTCCTCAAAGGATTGAGGCACCTAGAATGAGCCAAAATTCACTATCACTGAGGCTGGAATCATGCTACATAAATTTAAAGGCTATCATATGCCAGTTTTAATGTGAAAAATAACTGTGATATTCAAATTTTTTTACTGAAAAAAAGGTGTATTATTTACTCTAAAAAATGTAGTAATTTTTTATAAATACACAGAGATTTTCAACTTTGTACAAGTTTACAAAATGTATTCTATACCTTTGTTGGTGGAACCAACCAAATAGGGTTGACTAATATGAGCTCGTAGTATTTTTGGCATGGGTCATCTTGAAAGCTCCATTTACTTCTAAACCATTCTATTTAGGGAAACAGACAGAAAATACTGAATCATTTTTTTTTAAAAGTTGTATTTCATTCCCAAACAAGATGATATTTTGGTTTTGTCCCTCTTCCCCCACCTACCAATCAATTGTAAGTAGTTCTACAAACACTAATGCTGATTTTTAATTTTATGTCCAAAATCATACATTTATTTTAAAAATCTATTCAAATTATACAATCCTTACGCAGATAAAACATTTTATGAAGATTTCTAAAAGGTAGTTAAATAATTAAAATCAGTCTTTACGCACATAAATGAATACAAGTAAAACTGGGGAAATCTGAATAAGATTGGTAGAATGTATCAAAGTCAACGTCCTGGTTGTGATATTGTATTAGTATAATTACGCAAGATGTTACCACTGGGGGAAATCGGGTAAAGGGTATGCAGGAATCTCTCTGTAATATTTCTTACAACCACCTATGAATGTACAATTATCTCAATAAAATTTCAACTGAAAAAAAAGTCAGTTCTTAATTGATTTCACAAAGAAAATAGAATATCAGTTCATCTGAGTTTTCTAAATCCAATTTATCTACATTTGGAAACTAGCCTAACTAGAGAAGATCCTTCGTTGTCCCCTGAAGCCAGAAGAAAGGCTGGATTGGTTTAGTTTCCATAACTATTTTTAAGAAATATTCATTTTGGATGCCCTGATTTGTAGAATCTGCTGAGATTCTACTCTAGGACATTGTGGACTTGCATTTATAAACTGCCTTTGAATATTAAACCATCACAATGCTAGGTATACACAACTAAAGGCAGTCAACGTTAGGGAGAAGTTTGTAAAATATGTAAGAAAAAACCAAGAAAATAAGTTTCCCCTTAGCTTAAAAAAAAAAAGATTAAAATAAATTTAAATACAAGATATCATAATATAAGGAGATTAAATCTAAAATCAATGTTAATTCATACATACATGCATTCTCTTTTTTGACAAACTTCTGTTGAGGACCTAGAATGTGTAGCAGTGTGCTAGGGACTAGGGGAACCAAAATGAGCATGTGATCCTTTACAGTCTAATACAGGGAAAGAGGTAGTATCAGACAGCATACATGTGATTGCTACTCCTTCCCTGTGACTTTACATGAAAACAAGTCATTAGTCTTAAACCTAAGATTTTTCTAGCATATTTTTTTTTCGTGAAAATATAGTCATATACCATGACAATTTCTACATGTACAACTCAGTGACACTGATTACATTCTTTAAGTTGTGCAAACATTCTTACCATCTTTCTCCAGATTGTTCCACCACCATTAACTTAAATTCACTGCCCCCTAAGCTTCTCATCTAACCTTTCGAGTTGCTGTTGTCAATTTTATTTCGCATAGAAAAGTCTTTAAAAGAGCACAGTGCTCAAGGCAGACATACGTTACTTATTAAGACAAATTATTTTTTGGTTCAAAGAAGACTTCAAGGGATAGTTTTGGTTTAAGATTTAAAAGCTTAAAGATTATCTCAGGGCAATAGTTTCAGAGGTTCATCCAGCCTCAATGCCCCAGAAAAGTCTGGCTTCCATCGAGAATTTGAAATTCTGTTCCACATTCTTTCCTTTTTGATCAGGATTATTCTATAGAATCTTTGATCAAAACGATCAGTAATTTTGTATACTCTTTTGATATTCAAGATTCAACCATGTAAAGACTGTTACTGGCAGTTTATCATTTTCTTTGTAATTACTATTATCTTCTCTCATTCCCAGATATTCTACTCAAAATAAGACCAAGTGAACAAATACCTTACCAAAAAAACTTCCAGCCCAGTCCATCTTCTCAGCACACGCACTGACTAATGGTTCCATCTTGGCAACTTCGGCCTGATGCTGTGCAAATGCTAGCTGACCAACACCAAAGGGGAAATATGAAAGGCTGCTAACAAGGCAGGCTACGCCTGCACATCCAGACAACTCTAGTTCAAGCATGCCTTCACCATTCACCCAAGACAGATTGTTAAAAAATGTTAATAGAAAAAAAAAAAATACATATATAATTTTTAAAGAATAGCTCTTTATAGCTCATGGCAAAACAATCTTATCAGAACAATGAAGGATAAAGTACTAACTGTAACTGCCTTCTTTGTAGGTAACTATGATGATGAAGGAAAACCTTTTTACTGAAAAGACTGTTTTAAAAAATTATAATATGGTTCAAATATAGTTCATACCATGCCCAAAAATATAGCTATACATATTAAATGACTACTTATTTTTTTACAGTTCATGATGAAATAGTGTCTTGGTTTGGATGGTTTTTCAGTCCAAATGGCTAATATAATCTATTACTTTTATATATCAGAGTTTGGGCAGGAAAGCACTGTGGTAACAATATTCAACCAAACCAACTTCCTGCCACGTAGAAATTAGGTGTTTAATTTGGAAATGATTACTTCTAGAAGCTCTAGAACTTACAGCAGAAGTTTAAGGAAATATGATTTTTTTTTATCGGATAAAATATGTGGCTACCTGACTCACTCTTTTAGAAATGGTTCCATCTTGGCACAATAAAGATAGTTATTCTGACAGGATAGTAGCGTTCCCCTCAAATTTTTATATTTTGTTGTTGTTGTTAGCTGCCATCAAGTCAGCCCCCGACTCATGGCAACCCCTGCATAATGGTCCCGTTGTGATCCACAGAGTTTTCAGTGGCTGATTTTCAGAAGTAGATTGCCAGGCCTTTCTTCCTACAGGTGCACTGACTGGAAATCGAATGCGGTCTCCCACAAGATTTTATTAAGATCCCAATTTTGTAAGATAATTACAATTTAGAAAAAAGATTGGGCAGAAATAAGGCAAAATATCGACAGTGATTATATCTAGGTGATAAAATTATAGTGATTTTAAAAAATTAATTTCTTTGTATCTTTCTGTTTTTTCTAAATTCTCTACCATGAATATACCACTTTTGCATTCACAAAAAAAAAAAATCTAAATTTTTTAAAAATGATATTATGGTATCGTTTTTAGCAAAGACTAAAAGGACACACCCAAAAAATTACCAACATAAGAATTTTTAAAAATATGTCTATCCAACTCTATTCTGACTTAGCTGCCCAGACACCACTCAGCAGGAAATGAGTTCTGAAAATTAAGACAGCACTGCCCTCCTACTGACTGGTCCAACACCCAAAAAGCAACATACAACTGAGTAGCTGCCAACTTCCTCCCCCCACGACCCCCAACCCACACCTGGGGGCAAAACTGCTCTAAATGGATTAGTCTGCTTTTATTATGAATACTTAACATTTTAAAATTTAAAAACCTTTCATCTACTTAATACCTTGTATAAATATATCCAATTCCATCCCAAACTGATGAGGAAACTGATGAACAAAACACGTCTCAACTGGGTGTACCAACGAACATAGGTCCACAGCTCAGTGGCCACTAATACCACGATACAGAGCAGACACAGAAGCACCTGGAAAACAGAGAGAAGCACAAGTGAGAGTCACTGCCAAGCTGTCCTCCCCTCCCCACAAGAAAACGCTAATGGGTAGTAAAGACCAAAAAACTGGACTCAAACCCACAAAATCCTCTGCACAATTTTACTGCATGTTCATCACTGCAGTACAATCAATTCAACACAGATTCTTAACATAATTATGGTGGAGTTTTGAAAGAATTTTCAAAAAGGAAACGTAATCATGTCCCCTCGTCTCATCTTACCATGAACACATCATATGGATCCACTCCAAAGTAATCTTCAAATTGCCACTTCCATGTTTCAAAATCATGAAACTTAAAATTAATTAAAATATTACTTAGTGCATCATCCAAGGCTCCAGACTTCCAGTTCTCTCCATTGAGAAACTTCTGTATTTCTAACAAGGTCTGTCTTTTCAGGATGATCTCGGCATCATAATGCATATCACCCCTGTTCTCGTCAGGCTGAATCAAGTTTACCAAAAACAAGCAAGAGAAAAAGAGAATTTTATCATTACATTAGTCAGAGAAACGTTTCTAGATGAAAGTCATTTGGAACTAAACAAATAATTAGTTTGCGGTATTTCATCCACATAAAATAAGAGTAATAGTATTCACTTGTCTGTCTCACAGGCTGACATAAAAACCAAAGATAATACACATGAAAAGCATTTTTTAAATTGTAAAGTTCTATGTAAGTAAGATACTGTAAATTTTACTAAAAGTATTTTATTACTAAGTTTATGATTTTCTCTTTACTGATACTTTCAAATAGCTTAAAATTTACAGTAGTACAAACAAGAAAAATAAAAAGATTTCAAAAAGCAGCAAAATATGGGTTTCCATGAATATGCACATTTAAACTATTTTTATTAGAGTGAGCTTGGCTTAGCAAAATCACATTAAACAACTTTTTACATTCATTAATCAGTTGATACAAATAAGAGAAAATTCTTTTTTTCTTTTTAAGAGTAAATGCAAATATTTACATAAAAAAGTAAATATAAAATAAAAAAACAAAGTGGTCATGTAACATCACAAGTCATCATTAAGCATGAAAAGCAATCACTAACATTAATACATATATTTTTTAATCAGGAGGTGAATATTCCCAAGCATCCCTATCTTCTCACTGACTCCATGGCAATGGGTTTTGGTTTATCTCCATCTTAAGTACTTTTTGGCTCCATATGTTCCCTCATCTATAAAACTGGTTCTTTTCCACCTTGTACACAATTAAGACTCAAAGTGAAGGATGTACATATGAGAATATCCATGCTTTTACACTTCCAAAGTAGGGTGGTGTTAATAAACTATTCATCTGTCTAGCATCTACCTCTTCCCCTTCGGTCCCTTCCCACCATCCCAGGAGAACAGTCCGGCAGTCTCAGCCAGCCTGTCCTGCTGGAAGCCCCTTGCACTTTCAGGCTCTGCCTGTAACTGTTTCTGGTGACTGGGCTGATGGTCAGACCGAAACACAGAGTCTGGCCTCCTGCTCACCAGACCAATTCTGGTGGCACACACAATAGGAAAAATGTGCGTGCACTTTTAAACAAGCTTTATAAGCAGTATGAATTACAAGTTACTAAATTATAAGTTTTCCTGATGTTTTGACTCCCCAGAGTGAAAGCCATGACTCTAAAAATGGGATTTTAACATTGACTATGAATAAGACGTGCACAAAATACAATTCAATAAAGCAGCACTTACCACACAGTAAAGCACAAGGGGAAAAAACTACTTAAAACACATTTTTCTCTTCCTCAGTATAATAATGATCTTATATCATATGACTGGAGCCCTGATGGCACAGTTCGAATCCACTAGCCACTCTTTGGAAACCCTATGGGGGCAGTTCTACTCTGTCCTACAGGGTCGCTATGAGTCAAAATCGACTCGACAGCAACGGGTTTGGCTTTCTATCATATGACTAAGAAATTGCAGAAATGGTAGAAAACAAGAAGTAAGGGTCAGGATAGAATTTCCCTGGTAAAGCTCAAAATAGCACTTTTAAAACAAATCCTCAGCTAAGTGGTACAGGGTGCCCAGAGATGAATAACTAAATCCCCACAAATGACAGCACTTGCTTTCCACCAAACCACTGGAAAGCAGGCTGCTCTCTTTAACCCTGTATGGTTAGCTTTTGGTAAAAAGGTGAATCAGGTATCCTCTGTTCCCTTTAATGATGCTTTATCACTGCTTCATATGATTTGAAATTAATAAAAAATGAAAATATCCACCACACTAATTAGTATCACACCACCAAATACTCACAAGTCCAAGCTTCGAGGCTTCAATTAAAATCTTATTTAAGTATCTCCTAAAAACAGGATTGCTCTGACTTTCATACTCTTCCCTCTTTCTCTTTTCACACTCATCAATCTGAAATCGCAAAATACATTCATTATTAATAAGCATCCAAGTTTAACGCGAGGGTCAAGTGTCTAGTCTCATAGCCTCAACATCAAGGTAAGGAGCTTGTTACTTTGATCAAGCTTGCATTTGTCAGCTACGTTACAATGTAGAGCCTGTCTGCTCCCTAAAACCCTCAGTTCTCTTTGCAAAGGGCAAGCAGGCAACAAATGAAGAAAGCACATCCAGCAGCACTTAGTCCTGTCCTGGCAGTTTTTCTGCAGACTTTCTTTTTCAGCAATCTTAAAGGAGGAACAAGAGGCTTCAAGATCACGAAGCAGCAGGCAGAGATCTACAAGCAGAACATATGAACCAACCTGCCTCTTCCAAATTCCAAAGTCATGATTTCAAGAAAGAAATTAAAAAACGCATATGCATATGTATATGTATGTGTGTGTGTGTGTGTGTGTGTGTGCAGACAGACACACAAGATGAATCCAGAAGATGAAAGACACAGTATAGAATCTCCTGAATGTGCATATTACTTCTGGCCTTTAATTAATCATTTGTGTCAATGACTGGTCATCCCCTACCTGATGGGATGTTTCAAGAAGGCAGGAACCATGGCTTCCTCAGAGTCTCTGACGTGGCAGCCCCTCAGTACATAATGTTCATTAGAACACGCTTCCTCTGAACTTAGCTCTAGCCCTACCACAGTGGCCAAGTCGCTTAGTGAGGATAGTGGATATTCTACAGACATTGGAACCTGTGACAATCAGCTTTGATTCTGTAATGGAGTGTGGACCACAAGTAGAGTCGAACACTGGAATGGGCTTCCGTCGATAAGCATAACGATGACTGGGCGGTGCATGCAGACCCAGGGTAGAGGACACTCAAGAAGTTATGAGGCAGTTTCTTCTGCTTTCAGGCAAGGTTTAGAAACCATTTTATTTTTTAAATCTTTAAGAAACAACTCCTTTTTTTCAAAGGACTCAGAATTCCATTCTACCAATCAAGTTTTTACAGTGTTTGAACCAAAGTCACAAATAGAATAAAAAATTTCTTTAGAAAGTTATTTGCATTTCTTTTTTTAAAGTTCTATTTTTTTGTTGTTGCTGAGAATATACACAGCAAAACATACACCAATTCAACAGTTTCTACTCGTACCATTCAGTGACATTGATCATATCCTTCGATTTGAGCCACCATTCTCGCCCTCCTTTTCTGAGTTGTTCCTCCCCCATTAACATAAACTCACCGCCCGCTAAGGTTCCCATCTAATCGTTCCAGTTGCTGTTGTCAATTTGATCCCATACAGATAGTTCCTAAAAGACCATAATGCTCAAGGCAGACATTTGTTTTACTAGTTTAGCTAAACTATTGTTTGGTTTTAAGAAGACTTCAGGGGACATTTTCGGTTTAAGGCTTAAAGATTATCTCAGGGCAATAGTTTCAGGGGTATTTGCATTTATTACTATGCAACCAAACTACCTCTGTACACCACAAAACAGACTTCAACTGAGGCAAACTGTATCAAGCATTTCTTTGCTAGCACTCAGGAAACATTCACGTTTGACAAGAGTTACAAGCATTAACTGAGCTATACCTGGATCGTGATAAACAGTCTCTGTTTCTCAAGCTGGAAACTTCATTCATTCACTCTAGCTCTTCCCTATCCCTTATCCCTCCTTCCTGTACCACCAAAACCTATCTATTCTACCTCGTAAAAGTCTAACATTTTCCTCTTCTCTCTAACCCCTGCCACCGTCTCATTTCCAGCCTGCAGGTTTGCTGGAACTCTGCAACACCCCCGTGATCTCACTGCACCCTCTCGGTTCCAGGCCGTCCCCACACTGTCCGTTCATACTGCCTACACAACACGCAGAAGGGGTTCCCGTGGCATGACGGACAAGCTCAAACTCCTTAACAATCCTGACTTATTTTCATTCCTGTAAACCCTGCTTCAGCCACATAAATAAAAGGACTGAATAAATGAAGGAATGCATTGCTACCATACACTGAATTATAGTAATCCCTTATGTTTATAAGAGTAACTCTTATGCTTACAAGCTGCTCATAGGCCCATTCTTCCTTGGTATATTTGTTGTGAGTTTACTATGCCCCAGGACGATGACAGGTGATGGGAAATCAGGGAGGAATAAAAGATATTCCTCACCCCAAGAAACTTACACTCTGACAACACAGAGAGATAAATGTTATTAAAGGAAAACAGGTAGTACTTTCAAAAAACCAAGGCTACACAACTTGTACAAGGGAAGGTCATGGAAGCTCCACAGAGTCCCTGAGGGACTGAACTGCTGGGCGGAGGGCTGTGGGGACCATGTTCTCAGGGAACATCTAGCTCAATTGGCATAACACTGTTTATAAAGACAATGTTCTACATTCTACCTTGGTGAGTAGTGTCTGGGGTCTTAAAAGCCTGTGAGCAGCCGTCTAAGATACTCCACTGG
>NW_004444140.1:901507-927685 GCF_000243295.1 Trichechus manatus latirostris | reverse complement strand
AAAAAAAAAAAAAAAACAAGGCTAGGGAAAATCACATTGATTAAGGGTAGGGTTGCACAGCCAATTATTGTAATTGCTGTCAATAAGATGTACGCCTGTAAAAAGTTGAATTCGCAAAAGTTGTGTAATAGACATATTTACAATGACAACAAAAAGTAAAAGAGTAGCTGCTGAGGCTGCTTATGTACAGTCAAACACCTCATGGGATTTGGTTCCCTGATTTGGAGGTTTAGGGTCATGGTTTCATGGGATACCCCAGTTAACTGGCCTAATAACATATTTAGTGCTTCTGTTCTACCTCCTAGTTCATTGCATAGTGCCTGGGGTCTTAAAAGCTTGCAAGAAGTCATCCAACACAAAACAATTGGTCTCTATTCACCTGGAGCAACAGAGGAAGAAGGAGAATCAGGAATAGATGGAGGGTATGGAATATGTGGCTAACTGCTTCCATGAACAACTGCTTCCCTTGCCATGAGACCAGAAGAACTGGATGATGCCTGGCTACCATTACTGAACATTTTGATCAAATATTCCATAAAAGAATCCTGATCAAAAGAGGAAAAACGCAGAACAGAGTTTCAAATTCTCATGGACTCTAGACTTTCTGGAGCCATGGAGGGTGGATGAACCCCTGAAACTACTGCCCTGAGATAATCTTTGAATCTTGAACCAAAAATATCCCCTGAAGTCTTCTTTAAACTGAGCAATCATTGAGCTTAACTAGTAAAAAAGGTCTGTGTTGAGCATTATGCTCTTTTAAGAACTATCTGTATGGGATCAAACTGACAACAGCAACTCGAAAGATTGGATGGGAATCTTAGGGCGCAGTGAGTTTATGTTAATGAGGGAGGAACAACTCAGAAAAGGAGGGTGAGAATGGCTACACAACTCGAAGCATGTAATCAATGTCACTAAATGGTACGTGCAGAAATTGTTGAATTGGTATATGTTTTGCTATGTATGTTCTCAACAACAACAACAAAATAAATAAAATTTAAAGGGAAAAAAAACAGTGCTAGAGTAAGTAAAGAAACATTTAACGTATGTATATATATGATTTTTAAGTATATAGTACGTAAGAACACAAGTGGTGTTTGCAAAGACAAGAAAACAGAGCAATTTAACATAATATAAATATTATGACATAAAACTTATGAATGAAAAAAATCTAACCTTATGAGTTAAAGAATCAAGCCTGCGGTAACATTCAGACATTTCGTCAGCATGTGACAAGTCAGGACTGACATCCTTTTTCTCTGCTACATCATAGTTCGCCTAAAATAAAATAAAGACAATTTTATTTCTTTATAGTGCAGTTGTAAAAATAACTTTTACTTACCGAAGACTAAAATTTATGACTTTGCTCACTGTATTCTTCAACTGTATTAAACCATCAAAAAAGTCTGATTTATATAATACCTAAGGACAAAAATGCTATTAGTTTGCTGGTTGGTGCGTTTTATATTCAAATTTGAAACAGAAATAACCTGGTGGGTTTGAAATAATCTAGACTATCAGAGCTAGGAAGATATTGTGCATGATTGCTAATCATTGATACATGAATCTCATAAAAACCCACTGCTGTCAAGTTGACTCCCACTCACAGCAACCCTATAGGACAGAGTAGAACTGCCCCACAGGGTTTCCACGGAGCGGCTGGTGGACTCGAACTGCCCACCTTTTGGTTAGCAGCCGTGTTCTTAACCACCGTGCTACCAGGGCTCCATGACTATGACTCCATGACTCTTATAGTTCTGTGTAAAACAAGAAAAGTAGACTATTTCCACCATAGAACTGATAAAGTCTTACATACACACATTTTTTTTAGTACCTGAGGAGATTTCCTCATTGTTCCTGAAGCGGCATCATAGTTAAGCATGTCTGTGGGGTCAATCCAGTCATCATCATGAGCATAGCCAGCTATCAGCAACAGACATTCACAAAGGAGCAAAGAACACAGCATTCTGTACCAGCCTGAAATTTTTCTTAAATACAGATATAACAACATATAATTATTTTTAAAAGGAATTGTTTTGCAATAAAAACTTTTTATCTACTTCTCTTTAGTGTTAAGATAAGGCTTTCCTTCCAAATAGTAATTAAGGAGAGTACATAAAATTAAAATACTCAATAAAATGGTATTAACGTATACAGACACACACACATATTCTTATCGAGACAATAAGAAAACAGGCTTTTTTCCACATGACCCAGTAATTCTACTCCTAGGTATATATCCAAGAAAATATATGTCAACACAAACACTTGAACATGTATGTTTATTGCAGCATTATTCACAAAATGCACAAGGTGGAAACAACTCAAGTGTCCATCAGCTGATGAATGCATAAACAAAATGTGGTATATTATTAAGCCATAAAAAGGAATGAAGTACTGATACATGCTACAACATGGATGAACCTTGAAAACACTATACTAAGTGAAAAAAGCCATTTACAAAAGACCACATATTATATGACTCCATTTATATGAAATATCCAGAATAGGCAAATCTATAGAGATAGAAAGTAGACTAGTGGTTGCTTAGAGGTGGGGGTGGGGGGAGGTGGTGAGGAATAAGGGGGAGGATAGCTGAAGAGACAGGCTGCGTCGACAATGCCAAAGTAAGGCTTATGGCTAAACTCATCTGCTCACTCTAGCTTTAGAGAGTGATGGGAGCTCAGAAAAAAGGCCTGGAGACAGACTTCCAAAATCAGCCACTAAAAATACCATAGATCACAATAGTCCATGTTCCACTGTGCATAGAGCTGCCATGAGTTTGGGGCCAACTTGACAGCAGCTAACAACAGTAATGTGTAATGAAACCCCAATAAACACTCTGGACACTGAAGCTCATGTGAGCTTCCTTGTTGGTGACAGACACTGACTCACCAGAGGGTAACGCATCCCCTGGGACCAGTAATTTTCTTATTGGAGACCCTCCCAGACCTCACCCTGTGCATCTCTTGTTTATGTTGGTCCTGGTTTGTCTCCTTTATAATAAAACTGTAATTGTACGTGTTAAAAAAAAAAAAGGGGGACAGGAATTTCATTTTAGAAAGATCAAACAAGTATTAAGTGTACAGAATGCGTATGAGAGGAAAAATCTGCACAAAAAGACAGTCCAACAAGGAGGATGAAGCAGAAAAAGGATGTGGTAGTTGGTCTGAAAGGGTGTGCAATGAGAACCCTGGACACATGACACATTTTGAAGATTGATTCCACAGACCTAAGTGACTGCACAAGGAAGGAAAGGAAAAGGAAGGTGGCAAACATGCCTCCAAGATTTCAAGTCTAGTGACAATGAAGATGGTAATATCATTAATTTAAAAGAGAAATTCAGAATGAGAACATGGTTTGGGGGAAAAGTTCAACATTCACTTGCTCAACATTTACTAAATAACTACTGTGTACCAGACACTATCTTAAGTGACAGGGATACCAGGAAACTAGCCAGGCCAGGTCCTCTTCAAGAAGCTTATATTCTAGAATAAGTTGGCAAATAATATAATTTCAGATAGTGATAAGTCCTATAAAGAAAATAAATCAGGACAATGGGACAGGTAGATTAGGTGATGTTGGATATTTTAGGGAAGGCCTCTGAGATTAATGGTGGCCACAAATTCTTTGTCACTCTCCCCACTGAGAGATGGAGTCGATTTCCCCTCCTCCTGAATCTCAGCTGGTTCTGCGACTACTCAGCCAAAATAACGTGGTGGAAGTGATGCTGTGCTGGTTCAGAGCCTAGACTATAAGAGGATTGGTGGCCTCTACTTAATCCTTTTGGAATGCTTGTTCTTGGGACATCCCCTCTTGGTATCCAACTGCCACACTGTGTGATGGCTAAGCCACATTGAAAGGCCATGTATAGGTGCTCCACTGAGTTCCCAGCTGGCAGGCAGCATCAATTGCCAGCCATATGAATGAGCCATCTCGGTGGTTCCAGCAAACCCAGCCTACATCACACAGAATAGAAGAGCCACCCAGCTGAGCCCAGCCAAACTCCATAAACCCATAGAGTCATAAGAAATAATAAAATGGTTGTTTGAGGCCACTAACCCTTGGGGTGGTTTGTTACATAGCAGTAGATAACCAAAACAACATTTAAGCAGAAACATGATTAAGAAGCTAACCACAGTGAGATTTGGGAGAATATCCACACAGAGGGCACAGCAAGTGTAAACGCCCTGAGTGGGGAGTAAGCTTGAAGCATTAAAAGGACAAGAAGAAGGGCTGGGGTCTCGTGAATGAGCTGGCGATGTGGTAGGCCACAGTAAGATAAGGAGTGTGGTTTTACTCTAAGTGTAACAGGAAGCTACTAGAGGTTATTAAGTAAGAAGAATCTGATTCACGTTCTAAAAGAAATTACTCTGGTTGCCATGTGGAGATTGGAATATAAGAACAAAAGCAGGAGACTAGTAGAGAGGACATGCAGCAGTGCAGGTGTGACATGAAGGGGCATGAACTAAGAAAACACCAAAGGTGTTGAGAAATGGTCAGATTCAGGCAATTTGTAGGTTTATAGGTAGACCTTACTATACATGTGGCACAGACCAGCTAATGGGTCACCAAGCACATTTCTTCTTATTTCTAAACACACGGCAACTATTCATGCCGGCCTGTCTTCCAGGTAAGTATGGCCTTGTGTTAATTAAGTTCTGGTCAAGGCAACAGGTGTGGGAGGGATATGCATGACATTCAGGTCTGGCCCTAAAAGCCTCCCACAAGTGATCCTCTGCTGGCTGGCTCCACCCACCAGGGAATGCAAAGAACACTGGGCCTAGAAGAGGGCAGAGCCAAACTATGGAAAGAGCCTGGGTCCCCAACTGACCACATGGAAGACCGGCCACTATGTGGGAACACATCTTTTAACTTTCATGTGAACAAAAATAAATTTCTTTCATGGTTAAGTCACTGAGATTTGGGGGCTTGTTTTTTATGGCACCTCTGCTACCCTGATACAGAAATACACTGCAGAAATGGCTGATAAATTGGGATATAAGAAGTAAGGATAAAAGAAGATTTGGGATGACTTCTAGGTTTGTGACTAAAGCAACTGGGAGAACTAGAAAGACTGCAAGAGGCTTAGGGGAAGATAGTGAGTTCTGAAAGATCAAGAGTCTGTTTTGGACACAGTAAATCTGGGGTGCTGTCTTAGTCATCTAGTGCTGCTATAACAGAAATACCACAAGTGGATGGTTTTAACAAAGAGAAATTTATTTCTTCACAGTAAAGTAGGTTAAAAGTCCAAATTCAGGGCATCAGCTCCAGGGGAAGGCTTTCTCTCTCTGTCGGCCTTCTCATCAATGTCCCCCTGGACTAGGAGCTTCTCTGCACAGGGACCCCAGGTCCAAAGGACACGCTCTGTTACCGGCACTGCTTTCTTGGTGGTATGAGGTCCCCCTGTCTCTCTCTGCTCACTTCTCTTCTCTATATCTCAAGAGACAGCCTCAGGACACAATCCAATCTTGTAGACTGAGTTCTGTCTTACTAACACAACTGCCACCCATCCTCCCTCACTGACATCATAGAGGCAGGATTTACAACATATAGGAATATCACACAATACCAGGAATCATGGTCCAGCCAAACTGATACACACATTTTTGGGGGGACATAATTCAAACCATGACAGTGTCCAATGCTGCTGAAAGGTCAGGTAATCAGGAAGTCAGCACAACTTGACCAAGGTAAATGAAGACACCAAGAGGTACGCAAGAATAAAGGACAACTATGGTAAATGCTATAACGTATACAATTTTTGCAACAGTAGTAACAAAAGATATGTGAGTAGTTACATACGTAGGTATGTATGCAACATGGGCATGGGAAGGCATATGGGAGTACATGAGCATACATATATAGGTATATTTGTGGGCATATGTATACACGTTTGTATGTGCTGCACAGTTATGGATATTTCCTAGACATATCTAAACACCTTTTGAGACCGATTTACTGGGTTTGAAGGCTCAGGACCATAGTCTAGTGGGACAACTAGGTCAATTGTCATAACTTAATTCGTAATGTTCTACATCCTAGTTTGCTGAGTAGTGTCTAGGGTCTTAAAAGCCTACAAGTGGCCATCTAAGATACAACTATTGGTCCCTTCCCATCTGGAACGAAGGAGAGTGAAGGAAACCAAAGACAAGGAAGAAATTAGTCTATGGGACTAATGGCCCACATGAACCACAGCCTCTTCTCGCCTAAGACCAGAAGAACTAGACGGTGCCTGGCTACCACTACCAACCATTCTGACCAGGGACACAATTTATGGTCCCAGATAGAATGGGAGAAAAATGTAGAACTAACTCAAATTCATAAAAAAAAGACCAGACTTACTGGACTGCTGGAGGGTAGAGGAACCCCCAAGACTACTGCCCAAAGATACCCTTTTAACCTGTAAGTGAAGCCACTCCTGGAAGTCACCTTTCAGCCAAATAATAGATTGGCCTACAAAATAAAGAATAACACTCATGAGGAATGCGCTCCTTTAAACAATCAACTATACGAGACCAAATGGTCAACATTTACCCAAAAGCAAAGATGAGAAAGCAAGGAGGGGCAAGGAAACTGGATGGATGGAAACGGGGCAGGCAGAGTAGAAACGGTGAGAGTGCTGACACATTGTGGGGACTGTAACCAATGCCATGGAACAATCTGTGTATGAATTGTTGAATGGGAATCTAATTTGCTGTATAAACTTCACTTAAAACATAATAAAATACTTTTTAAAAAAGATTCTGAGGGAGAGGGGGGTTAGAAATTTTGGAAGAGCAGGAGGAAGAAGTAGAATAGTAGAATCAGCTGAAAATACAAGGCCTCCTACCAGATCCCCATGGTCACTGATTTGAGGCTGGAACTCCTTGAAAAATATTTCAGCCAACCTCACACTCCCTCCAAATAAAGCTGCATCCCCAAATCTGCTGGGGATTTTGTTGAAAAACATGACTAAGTCTGAGTCTATCTCTAACAAGCTCCTGGTGATGCCAGAGATGTTGGTCTACAAACCACACTCTGAAGAGCAAAGTGTTAAGCAGAAGCAACCTTCTTATGCTGATTTAGTTTAACAGTGGCACCTGTTATTCTACTACTTGTCAACGCATACTAGTCTCTCTTCCCAGTTCCTACTAATTTTACCATTTTTCTCACTGCCTCAGGCTTTGATACTACTAACAGTAGCTAAAAATTGAGTACTGAAACTTTGTGACAAGCACTGTTACATCCATTGATAAATTAATCCTCACAAAAACTCTAGTTAGTACTATTACACCTTCATTTTATATATTAGGAAAACAAGTAACTTGCCTGAGGTCATCCAGCTAGTTAGTGGTAGTGCCCAAACTCGCTCCAGAGCCATGCTCTTACCCCTTCTCTAAGCTGTTTCTCCATGGCAAGGTGCTAGTGGCATCGAGGGGCTACTCAGAGGTGATGGGGTCTCGGAGGGGGTGGAGAAGAGGAACTGCTAGACCCACATCTCAACACAGAGTGGGTGCTAACATGAGTTACTAGACTGGAGAGCTATCAGGGAAGACTGAAATGTCTATCTAGACTGTCTTCCACTGAATGGAAAATGGGAGAATAGAAAAGTCTGCTTTCAACTAATTTTCACATCCAGTGGGGAAGGCAAGACTAACTTGTATAACATAAATTTTGTAGTAACCTGTATGTACCATGGAGTCCCTGGGTGTTGCAAACAGCACACTCAGCTGCTAACAGAAAGGTTGGAGGTTTGAGTCCATATAGTGTCGCTATGAGCTGGAATCAACTCCAAGGCAATGGGTTTGGCACGGGTAGAGGCACCTTGGAAGAAAGATCTGGCAATCTGCTTGTGAAAAATCAGCCATTGAAAACCCTACGGAGCACAGTTCTCCTCTCACACACTTGGTGTCGCCATGAACCAGAGTCAACTGGTTTTGGAATACGTACCACGGCATAAAAATCAGGGGTTTGCAATTCAGTTCACTTGAGCGCATATCTGAATCACCTGGACGACTAGTTTAAACAGACTGCTGGGCTCCACGCCCCAGAGTTGTAAATTTGCATTTCTCACAAGTTCTCTGATGATAACGATGCTAGTCTGGGGACCACACTGCAAGAACCACTATCACTTGAGAAAACCGGAACTGTTTTCACCACTCAGTCATTAATGCACAGGCTTAATACTTACATTTTTTACACTCTTAACTTTTTACACTCAAATTGGATTTGGGGGTTCGAAAAAAATTACAACTATTTTGCTGCCTGTATTTGCTCAGATTAAGCTTAAAGTCTCCAGAGACAACCGAAATCAACAAAATTCAACGTTCCCTCGGGTCTTGCTTTGCACTAGCTTGTCCCTTTCCCCAGGCCGCTCTTTGAACCGTGTAACGCAACAGAATCCGTGTGGCAACCAGAGATAAGGCAGCCAACTAGCCCAGCAGATGAGGGGGGTCTCGCTCGCCCATCCTAGTAAATGACAAGTTCCTAAGTCACCCCACAGGTCCGAGCGGCCCAGCGCAGCGCGCCCGCGGCCCTCACCCGGTCGGCCCCCGCAGCCTCCCCTGGCGCCCGGATGGTCCGCGAGCTGGACCCGCCGAGGCCCAACCGGCAACCCCGGCGGGCCGAACAAACACACCCACCCGCGTAGACTCACGCCTAGGGTCGCCCACCGGCCTCTCCCGTAAGACACTTGTCCACACAGGCCGGGGAAGACGAAAGCCGCCTGCGCGGAGCAACCAAAAGCTTCAGAGAGCGCCGGACCTCCCGAGCGCCTCCGCATCGACTCGCTCGGCCGGCGGCTTTGCGCTCTTCCCGTGCGCGCGGCTGATTAGCCCGCCGAGGGGGCGGGCCCGGCCTCGGCTTGCGTGTTTAGGGCAGGGGACTCACTCTCTCCAGATGCAATTTTTAGGTGGAACCCAAATGTATGAAACGGATACAAAGCGTATTTTTAGTATTCATTTATTTTATAAATTCAGATGTGTAACATTTGCGACGAAAACCGGAAATCTATTTTGAGCGTTTTTTTTAAATAGGAGATAATGAATGATGACGACAGTCTCATATTTGGGAGGCGGGGACGGGTGCAGTTGCACAGTATGGAGTACTTGCAAATTTTGTCTTTGTCTTTCACTGCTGGCCTTGCAATCTCTGGAAACCTCAAAGAGGAGATGACAAGAGAAATCTTATTCAGACGTGTACACAAAAGTTAACTGACAACAAATTTAAAAGTATGTTAAAATTTGGTATATAATTCAGTACACTTGAGTGTGCATTTTGCTTATTGCAATTTTTTTAAAAGTTAAATGTTAAAAAAATTAAACTTGAATCAGACCTCTGAAGCTCCCATAGAAGAGTTAACCTCTGCATAGCCTCTCCATTCCAACACCCCAGCCCCGCCTCCCCACACCCCCAGCTGAAAAGGGTTCCGAGAGTGAAAGTTATTTCAGTCCTCTCATTATTTTACCCAAACCTCCAGGAGTCTATTCACATAAAAAATGAAGTCCTGACACAGGCTACAACATGAACCTTGAAAACGTGCTGAGTGAAATAAGTCAATCACAAAGGGAAAAATATTGTATGATCTCTGATACGAAATAACAAGAATAGGCAAATGTAAAGAGACCAAAGTTTATTAGGGTAACCAAAGGCAGAAGGGAGAGGGAAAGGAGTCATTGTTTAGGAAGCAGTATCTGTTTATGGTGATGGGATATTTGGCAATGATTATGGCTGATGATTACATAATATGATTAATGTAATTGATATCACTGAATAGGACACCTGAAAAACGTTGAATTGGCAAATGCTAAGTTGTGTATAATTTTACAATAATAAAAAAAAAAGTGCAAGGTTAAAAAAAAAAGTCTATTCATTGCTACCTGCAGAAGGGAAATCCCTGGGTGGTGCAAATGGTTACAGCACTTGAGTACTGGCCAAAATGTTGGCGGTTCAAACCTACCCAGAGGAGCCTCAGAAGGCGGCCTGGGAATCTGCTTCTTAAAAGTCATAGCCTTGGAAACCCTATGGAAAAGTTCTACTCAGCACACACTGGCTTGCCATGAGTCGGAATCAACTCCAAGGCAACAACACATGCAGAAGGCACTGTGCAGAGCGTAGAAAAAGGACATACATGGCCAGATATTGAAATAAGTCAATTTCTGGTGCGTATTATCTAATTCACTGCAGTAAGAGAAATTAATTCCATACCCCATATCTAGGAGGATCTTAAAGTTTTCTCCCTGACAGTGATGAAGGTAGAATACATTGTTTTATGAACTTTTTCACCATAAGTTGAGCTGGTTTATATCAAGAAATTGCCCTTTCTCCTACGTTTAAACTTAATGCTAATGGCCTGCTAATAACTAAAATATATTAAATTAAGAATGAAAGTAAACTAAAGAGAGACTGGCCTACTTTTAGCAGAAGTCCCTTTCGTGTACAAGATGTAGGAAAACTGTGTACGTACTGAACACTCACTAGCTAGATTTCATTTCTTTCTAAAGCACCCAATTCAACATATTTGTAGTCTAGAATTTATACATGTTGTCAGGGTCTATTAATCAACTTTCACAATATATTCTGGATAGAAAATTTCTCTAAATCTTGGATGAAAGAGATAGAAGGTGGTATGCATTTGCCAAGGGATAAAAAGCAAGTTAATGGAAGAACTTTAGAAAGAAACATAACTTAATATGGGATTCATCCACTGGACCATACTACCTCCAAGTAAACTTGAAAAATAACACTCTAAATTGAAAACTACAGACACTGAGTGTTCTGGACGGAATTGTATCCCCCAAAATATGTACTGAAGTCCTGGTCCCTGTACCTATCTATGTGATCCTGTTTGGAAATATGCTTTGTCCTTTGTTGTGTTAGTGAGGTCATACCAGAGTAGGGTGGATCCTAAACCTAATCACTTTGGAGTTATAAAAAGAGAAATGACACAGAGCCACACATAGGGGAATACAGATGCCAAGGAACACCAGGGAGTGCCAAGGATCATCAACAATTGATGGCAGTCACCAGAAACCAGGGGAGAGACCCATAGAAGGAATCCACATGGCTGAGACCTTGATTGGGATTTTTAGCCTCCAGACTGTGAGAAAATAAATTTCTGTCCTTTAAAGTCACCCACTTGTAGTACTGCTGTTACGACAGCACTAGCAAACCAGTACACTGAGACAACAGGAAAGTTTTAGGTGTCAAGAGGTCTTTATTGAAATAATAGCACAGTTACACTTCTAATACCCTTTCTACTTGTATACAACAGATTAAAAATGCTTGCTACATACAATGCACAGACAGTTCAATAACTAGAACCAACTCAACTGCATTTAAAATAAATAAAATAGCCTATTTAATAATTTAAAGTAAAATTACTGTACAATATGAAAATAAAGATACATAAATGTTAGGATCTACAGTGCTGTAGAAATAAAATCATTATTCTGCATTACATAAAACAGTGCAAGAAAAAATCCAAATAAGCTTTTGGAGTGCAAAGTTTAAATTTTCCATTTTAAATTATCATGCACACATAGCATTTCAAGCCATGCTATGGTCTATGGCAATTTTTTCTTATATATCTTTTTTTAAGGAGGAAAAATGCTAGCCAGTAAATTTACTGTACTATCAAGTGTTCCATCACGTAACTGCTGCTGCTCTGCTTCCACAGTACGGTTTACAAGGGAGGTATCTTGTTGCATTCAAAAAATTGAAATTAACAAGTCTCTGAAGCAAACACTTACCTTTTAGCCTGAAACAAAATAATGTAACAAAATAATAGTCATATCTCGGTTTAAGAAAAAAAGAAAAGGCCTATACCACATAATGAACTAAGAAGCAGTTTCCTATCCATCTTTAAACTCCATAATGATCCTTAGTGAAAACAACCATGTAACTTTTGAGAGATATATATAAAATTCTCATTTCTAACGGACAGGTGATAGAATAGCATGGGACTGTGAGAAGATCAAAAGTAATTTCTGAACACCTATGTTTAATCTGTGTAGAACTTGGCTGCATTACATATAATAATATACTTATAGTTCAATTTCAATGTGTATATAAAACTGTTATTTAGGCAAAGACCAAGGAATGCATTTAATACTAAACTGTAAACACGTCATCCACCATGACTTGGAGTGCACACTGACAACATAAGAGCTCTTCTGCAGGCTTTGACAATGAGACTACATACAGCAGGTCACAGAAGCATGAGCTCACATGGAAGCACTGCAGAATAACACCACCCAACACCTCCTATCAACGGGATACATGGTAATAAGGGGCCTCCTCGTGCTAAGCCACTTCCTGATCAGTCTGTGTTCTTCAGATCTGTCATTTTCACAACTCAGTAGTCTTAAGTGTCTGTGCTTTCACTGCACAGACTGACTTCAGGTGTACTCTATCCATTGTAAGTCCAGAGGGTAACAGTTCTGTCTGCAGAGGACGACAGGAAGGAAAGATCCTGGGTGTGCCATCTACACTGAATCACTTTGTCCTTGTGCTCCCCCACCACCATGATAGGAAGCTGCTTAGTGAGGTCCCCTAGATTGAAAAAGAAAAGAGATGTACATTTACAATACAAAATAAGTGTATCTATAGATTTTACAGACCTCCTGTTACTTTAAGACATTACAATGTAAAATATCCTAAACTATATTAACATAATAGACAGAAAGGTTCGAATGGGGATAAATTACTGAATACCTAACAGCGTAACTAATATTTGGTAACATATACAGCAACATTTGACACAGCTGGTCATTCTCTCCTTCTTGAAACTCTCTCTTGGCTTCTCTTGACTTTGGTGTCACTCCCATCTTAGTCTCCTTTGCTGGCTTTCCTTCACTTCCTGACTTTGGTCAGAAAGTCTGGTGAATCCCAAGAGTCATCCCTCATATTTTTTTTTGTTCCCTTTCTATCTCACTTCCTAGGAAATTTCATCTGAGTACATGGCCATTTATATACTTATGATCCCCACATTTTATCTCCAGTCTTGGAGCTGGAGCTCACCTAAGCTCCAGAGTAGTATCCAAATAGCTATTTGATATCTCATTTGATTGTCTGATGTTGTTGGGTGTCATCAAGTTGATTCCAACTCATAGCAACCCTATAGGGCAGAGAGTAGTACTGCCCCATAGGGTTTCCTAGCTGTAACCATTACGGGAACAGATAGCCAGGTCTTTTCTCTTGCTGAGCCACTGGGTGGTTCGAACCACCAACCTTTTGGTTAGCAGCCAAGAGCTAAACCACTTCACCACCAGGGCTCCTGACTGTCTGATAGTCATCTTAAATTTAACATGTCTAAATCAAACTTGATTTTCTTGCCTCAACCTGTTCCTTCCCTATCCGTCTTCCTCATCTTAATTAATGGCACCATCTGGTTGCTTATGCCAAAAACCTAGGAATCGTCTTTGATTTCTTTTCCCCTCACTCCCCAAATCTAATCCAAATACACTGATGTATCTCAAATTCAATCACTTCTACCACCTCCACCTCTAGCACCCTAGTCCAAGCCACCATTCTCTCTTACCTGAGCTATTTCAATAGCCTCCTCACTGACATTTCTACTTCTACTCTTGGCCCCCTTACAACCCATTCTCCCTACAGAACTCAAGATTGTCTTTTAAGAATGTAATACAGATCATATCACTCCCGTTTAAAATCTTCCAAAAGCTTCCCATCATACTTGCTAAAATGTCTATAAAACCTTGTCTCTGATTTGTTCTCCCCCATCTTTTCCTTGATTCACTAAGATTATTCACTCCATTTAGTTAATAATTTGCTACAACCCTTCTTAACACAGTCCCAATAATCTGCTTAATAAATTTTATAAACTAAAATTTGAAAATGTTAAAGTCAGTCACACTAGACTAACAAAGAAGGATCCCAAATAGAATGCAAGAAACTAAAAAAAAAAGGAGACGGGTCGGGGGGGTCGAGTGGATCTAAATTACCTTGCAGGTCTGTCACCTTTATTTTCATATCATAAGATCCTGTTAGCAAGTAATGGGCGCCAGGAGAGAATCGAACAGAGCGAACATCACTGGAGTGAGGATGGTAACTTTGTACCATTCTTCCTCCTCTTATGTCATACAACATGCAGCTAGAATCTTCTTGGCCTGTGGCTAAGAGACGGCCACTGGGGTCTACAGCTACAGATGCCACTGCACTGCCTGTGGCGAGAGGAATGTACATTTTAATATGGAAAAATCAATATAGTTAAATTGCAACATAAATAATTATGTTCACTGAACCATACCAAACAGTAATAATTTAATGTAGCTTATCAACACTGTTCAGTTATGGAAAAATCCAAACTAACAGCCAATAAACACTTGCCCCTTTTAGGGACAAGGTACAAAGCAAAAAAGTCCATTTTTAGTCTTTTAGGGGAACTCCCTCCTAAATTGTATACCTACAGTGCAATAGATGAATTACACTAGAAAAACCACTTTTCTTAATCTCATTTTTTTTTTAAACTGCTGGTTAAGTGTCCAGAAATACTTCCATACCTAGCTTAGCATCTAGTTGGAGAAACAAGAAATTAAATAATAACATACGTTTTAGGAAAACAGTGTAGGAAATGTCCAAAAGCAATACACAATTTACTGCCAACATGAACTGAACAGAGAATAAGCTCTGAGTCCAAAGGCTGGAGCCATAATGGTAGACCACGCATTCTCAATGGCTGCAATATTGCCCCCAAAGGAGAAAAAAATGGCTCTTAGGGAGTGAAAAAATATTAAACATTACAGTAGTTTGCGACCCTCCAAAGCTTAATCCTACCCAACAAATCTTATTCCTCAGTATTTAATTTTTCTTGTTAGGAAAAAATTAAATTTTTCTTTTTAGGGGGTAATAGTGAAAATAAAGTTGAGAAACACTGCTGCAGACCAAAGTGGACTGGGGAGACTTCACAGAAAAAAAGGGCATAAGTTAGATCTTGAAAAACAGTAAACAGTATTAAATAAGAATGTATATGTGTGTGTGTGTGTATATATATACATATATGTATCTAATTAAAATAATATTTTCTTGAAATTTTGATAGAGAAAAGAAGCTGGCTATTACAGTCAGAGGAACCCTGGTAGCGCAGTGGTTAAACACTCAGCTGCTAACTTAAAGGTTAGCAGTTTGAACTCAACAGCTGCTCCACGGGAGAATGATGTGGCAATCTGCTCCCGTAAAGATTACAGCCTTGGAAACCCTATGGAGCAGTTCTACTCTGTCTCTAGGATCACTATGAGTCAGAATCGACTCAGTGGCAATGAATTTGGTTTTAATTACAGTTAGGAAGAATTACACAAGAAAACGTTTAGAGGAAAAGTATTTAACATGTTTAAGGGCAGGTAATCAGTTTGGCTGGAGTTACTTGGTTTAATGAGTGAACAGTCTCGATGCAAAACATAAAAGACAGGTTAGGGCCAACCATCAAGCACACCGAATCCCGAACTGCAGAGTTTGAACTTGCTTCTTCTGCAGACAGTGAAGCATCACTGCAGGTTTCTAAGCAAGGGAATTACATAATCTAAGTGGTGCTTTGGGTAGATTAACCTAAGTGAAAATGTGTATGAAACTAAAATGGACAAGATTCTAGAAGAAGAGAGACTACTGAAAGACAAGATAGAATAACAGAATAATGAGAGAATAGGGGCCTGAAGACAGACAAATTTCAGGAAAAATCTGAACAAAGAATCAACAGTTTCAGCAATTAACTGCCTGAACAGAAGCAAAAAAGGAAGTGAAAAATCAGTCCCAGATTTCAAATCTAGTTGAATGAGGAAATAAGAGACCCATTATCAAAAATAGGGACGATGGGAAGAAGAGCTGATTTGCAGGGGAAAAATTAGTTTAGTTTTACACATGCAAAGTTATGTTGCTAACAGAAATCCAGGTTCATTTACTCAGCAAAGTTATTAAGTCACTACTCCCAGTGCCAGGCACTATGGTACGTGCTACATCTACCTCTGGGTAATAAAACAGATATGATTACTGCCTTTGTAAAACTTTAAAATCTACTGGAGGACATAGATAATATATAAATATATATAATTTTAAGTAGTGATAAGAGCTGTGAAAAAAATAAATGGGATTTAGTGATAGAAAATAATAGTGAGCTCCTACTTGGAGCAGTCAAAGGTCTCCCTGGCAAGAGATATTGAAGCCAAGACCTAAAGATGAGGGAGACATTTCAGGCTAATAGCATGTGAGTTTGTTGGAAGTGGGAAGAGTTTGGCATGTCCCAGGACTGAAAGGAAAGAAGAGAGTGATCTGAGATGAGACTAGAAGGATACATAAATCCAGATCAGCAGAATATCACAGGCCATGGTAAAGAGTTTGCACTTTAACCTAAGAGCAATGAGAAGTCATTGAAATGTAAGCAAGATGTGATATATAAGATTTGGTTTGTGTTTTATCTTGATCAAACAACTTATTTCCAGTACATACATTGGGAGTACCCTATGGTTGTACCCCATGGTACAGGGATTTAACAGGAAAAAAAAAAACAAAAAATGAGCATTTTCATCTAATTTACTGGAAAGCACTCTAGGAATCAGAGGGCTTAAATCTAGTGTCAATTCTGTAATATTTAATGTTATCTTGGACAAGCTATTTAACTTCTTGGTTCTCAGTTCTTATATTTATAAGCTGTCATGGACTGAATTGTGTCCCCCAAAAATGTATGTATCAATTTGGCTGGGCCATGATTCCCAGTATTGTGTGATTGTCCACCATTTTGTCATCTGATGTGATTTTCCTATGTGTCGTAAACCCTGCCTCTATGATGTTAATGAGGGGGGATTTTGGAATATAAAAGAGAGAAAAAAGCAGAGAGATGGGGGGCCTCATACTACCAAGAAAGCAGTGCCAGGAGCAGAGTGCATCCTTTGGACCCGAGGTTCCTGTGAGGAGAAACTCCTAGTCCAGGGGAAGATTGATGAGAAAAACCTTCCTCAAGAGCCAACAACGAGAGAAAGCCTTCCCCTGGAGCTGATGCCCTGAATTTGGACTTTTAGCCTACTTTAGTGTGAGGAAATAAATTTCTCTTTGTTAATGCCATCCACTTGTGGTACTTCTGTTATAGTAGTACTAGATAACTAACACATAAGTGGAGGGAAAGAGATGAGATGATCTCTGGGGGTCATTCAGGATCTAAAATCATCAATGAGTTGGAATTAAATCATCTGTACTCTATTCTGAAGAAATGGGAAAAACCTGCCACTTACAATATTTTGTATAAGTTATATGAATCCTTCTCTATCTTTCTCTTTGAAATTTCTCTTTGACAAATTGCTGTCTTTATTTTTTTTTTCCTGATGCATAAAAAAATCAGGTTATCTGTGTTTGCAGTTTCTAATGGTTGTCTTGAAGGGCTTCAAGAGAGAATCCACCGGACCTTGATTGAGCTTCTTGAATTGGTATTTTATAGTTTTCATAAAATTTGGAAACATTTTGGCCAGTATTTCTTCAATTCCTTTTTTCTTTTTCTCTCCACTCCTTCAGGAACTCAATTACACACTGGCACATAGGGTGCTGACACCTTTTTTTTTTTTTTAGTCTCTTGGTCTCTGTGTTTCATTTTGGATAGCTTCTATTGCTGTCTTCAAATTTACTAATTTTTTCTTCCACGGTGTCAACTCTCCTGTCAACCCCATTCAGTATCAGTGTCATTTTCATCTCATTGTATTTTTCATCTCTAGTAAAACAATTTGGCTTTTTCTTGTCTTGCCTCTCCTTAACACATTTTCCTCTACCCTCTAGAAGATACTGGAGTGTATTTATAATAGCTGTTTTAACATCCTTATCTACTAACTCTGTAGTCTATTTTAGTGGGTCTGTTTTGATTAATTTTTTTCTCCTCATTATAGATCATATTTTCCTTCTTCTTTGCAGGTCTACAAATTTTTGGTTGGACGTCAGACACTGTAAATTTCACCTTGTTGCATGCTGGATACTTGTTAATTCCTTTAAACATTCTTAAACTCAGATTTGTTATTTTTAATGAATATTCTGGCTGCTGTGTAGAACACAGATTGGAGAGGACCAAAGTAGAGGTACAGAGAACAGTAGGAAGCTATTGCAGTGGTTAAGTTGAGAGATAGTGGTGGTTTATCCTAGAGTGGTGGCAATAAAGATAAAAAGTAGATGGATTTAAGATAGATTTTTGACGCTAAAACAATAGGATTTGCTGATGGAATGGATACTAAAGAGAAAGGAGAAAGAGAGGAAACAAGTAAGACTCCCCAATTTCTCTAATGAACAATAGGTAGGTGGTACCACTTAGTCAGGTGAGGAAGGCTGGGGCAGTTTTCTTTTGTGGGCCAGTCATGAGTCAATAGTTTGGTTTAAGACATGTTAAGGTTTGGATGCCTGTGAGACATCCAAAAGAGGATCTCAAGCAGGTGGGTTAAAAATATGAACCAGGCACACAGAAGAGGTTAGGGCTAAATATAAAAATTTAAAGTCTGTCAGCATGAGTTATACTGAAGCTGGGGTATGGCTGTAATCACCTAGAGAAAGAAAGGAGACCAAGTCCAGCACTGAACCCTAAGGAATGCCAACATTTCGAGGTACAGCAAAGGAGGAAGAGCCAATAAAGGAGTAATTATCCAGAAAGGTAAGAGAAGAAGAAAAAGTCCGAAAGAGGAAGAGGTTAACCGTGTTACATGCTACTGAGACTTGAAGTAAAATAAGGATATAAAGTGATCTGGCAACATGAAGATTGTTGGTGATATTGAAAAAAATCAGGTTTTGTTAGAGTAGTTGCAGCAGGAGCCAGATCGGAATAGGCTGAAAACTGAGGGTGAGGATTTGGGAAACAGCATGTATAGGTAAGACTTCTGAGACACCTGGATAAGAAAAGGAAGATAAAAATGGGGTTAAGACCTGAGAGAGGAAAAGGAGGTCAAGAGAGGAACTTTTTAGCATTGCCAATTCTGTAAAATTTTTGTATGTACATGGGCCTGATCCAGTAGAGAAGGAGAGATTAATGTTGCAAGAGAGGTATGACCAAAACTGAAGTCTCTGAAAGAGAAAAAAAAAATCAAACCTGTTGCCATTGAGTCGATTATGACTCATAGCGACCCTATATGACAGAGTAGAACTGCCCCATAGGGTTTCCAAGGAGCGGCTGGTGGATTCAAACTGCTGACCTTTTGGTTAGCAGCCAAATGCTTAACCACTGCACCACCAGGGCTCTGTGAAAGAGAAAGGGAGCTGAAAATAATTGAGGTAACTAGGGGAGAGTCTGGGGATAATTTAGTGATAAATCAAAACGAAAAGCAAACCCGTTGCTGTCGAGTCCATTCCGACTCATAGCAACCCTAGAGGACAGAATGTAACTGCCTCAACAGAGTGTCCAAGGAGCAGCTAGTGGATTCAAACTGCCGACCTTTCAGTTAGCAGCCAAGCTCTTAACCACTGCACCACCAGGTGTATAGAAACTAAGCAAGTAAAACAAAGAAATACAATTATTAACACTAAGGAACAAAAATGTGTAAGAAAAAATGATAAGATCTGAATAGCAACTATATGATTAAAATAATGTAAACAATGAATACCAATCTAGTTAAAATTGATGTAACTTTATCGAAAGGTTAGGGAATAGGAAGTAGGTCTATGGATAGGGGATGGTGGGAGTTGGAAAGAGCCATAAAAAAGTTAAATCTTCATATTCTATGGTAAGAAGTCAATAAATAATCTTTAAAAATATAATTATGGGCATGTTATTTAGAAATATGGAAATAAGTACCAAAAGAACACTGCTAAAAAAGTTAAAAATGGCTGCCTCTGAGAAAAAGGAAACGAGACAGGGGCTAGGGAAGGCAGAGGCTGGTGATGCCTAGAGCAACGCTGTTTTTCTTAATAAGTCTTATTGAAGTTGTGTTCTTTAAACTATGTGATACATTAACTTTGATAAGATACAAACTAAACTTTAGACAAATCAATGATTACATATATATATACACATATACATATATACATGTATATATATTACATACATACATATATATCTATGTATGGGCATGTGGGTTTATTCCAAACTCAAGTTTGCTATAGCAGATCATTTCTGGTTTAAATCAAAGGGTAGAAAAAGTCCATAAAAGTCAAAAGAATAAATAAGGCTTTTTTTTTTTAAACACCAAAAATTAAGGATATCAGGCAGGGCTTTTCACATGGAATAGTGCCTTAAACTGCTATTAAAAACTACAAAAAGCAGAAAACGTACTCCAAAATAAAATAAATGCAGTGGCAGAATATCGTGTATTCTCAGATACCAGTGTTTTAAAAGGTGATTTAATGCAAAGAGCATTAACCTGGGTTTACGTGGAATCCAAACCAACACCAAACCCACCACCATCGAGTCAATTCCTACTCACAATCCAAGTCATATTGATCAGTTAAAAAATCAAAGTGTGTGTTGTATGCTACTGTGTGTGCTTTGCTTTGTTTAAAGGAGAAGCAAGATTATTATATACACAAACTTTTTGGTTCTGTATTTACAGAATATTTTTAGAAGAATAAATCAGAAACTGGTCCCTTAGGGAAAGAGACCAAGGAATAGGAGTGGGAAGAAAATGGTATATACCCTTTTGTACAATTTGAAATTTTACCAGGTGCATGCATTTTAAAAAATGATTTTTAAAGGTCTAAGTTCTAACATGGCCCTGCTACTACTAACTGCATAGTTTGGGGCATGATACTTACTTAGTTTCCCTGGACCTCTGTTTCTTAAGCTGAACATTATTTTTACATATAAGATAACAGATGAAAGCATTTTTAAAGAATAGAAAGTAACTGATAAAGTATCAAATACTAGAAGACCAGACTTAATGGTGTGACTGAGACTGGAGGGACCCTGGAAGACACGACCCCCAGACTCTCTCTTAGTCCAAAACTAAAACCATTCCCGAGGCCAACTCTTTAGACAAAGATTAGACTGGACTATGGAACATAAAATGCTACTCGTGAAGAGTGTGCTTCTTAGCTCAAGTAGATACATGAGACTAAATGGGCAGCTCCGGTCCAGGGGTGAGATGAGAAGGCAGAGAGGGTCAGGAGCTGGTTGAATGGACATGGGAAATCCGGGGTGAAAAGGAGGAGTGTGCTATCACAGTACAGGGACACCAACTAGGGTCACATAACAATGTATGTATAAATTTTTGTATGAGAGACTAACTTGAATTGTAAACTGTCACTTAAAGCACAACAATTTAAAAAAAAAAGATATCAAATACTTATTTTACTATTGTTCCTATTATTAGTAGGCTAGTGCAATTTTTAAAGCTTCTTTCCCATATAACTTCATTAAATTCCAGAAAAACCCACCAGTTCCGTGGAATGTTGTGCCAACAACACGGACACAGCTTGGTACTCGAAGATCCCAGAATCTAACAGTCTTATCTTGAGAACCAGATGCAATCATCCAGCCACTCCAGGTATAAAGTGCTAAAATATGCCCTATAAAAGACAAGGTACTCAATTACTGTGGAATAACACTTTTCTTCAACACATTGAAAGCTGAGTACTCCTTTTTATTGGGCATGTGATGGTCTGGTTAACCAAATATACTATGTGACAGATTTTCCACATATATCAAATAGATGGGCAATTTTCAAATAATTAAAATTCAGTAAAATGCACAATATCAAAACCATACTGAACAAATTTAATCTTTCTTTGGTGATTCCATTAGTACGGTAGGCTCTTTCAATATTTTAGCACATCAAAATTAGAACTGAAAAAAAATTATCATTTGAAAATATGGCAACTTGTCCATGGAGTAAGTACAGGATTGTGGGGTTAGATCACCAAGTCTGGAATGAAGAGACCTGGGTCAAATCTCAGTTTTGCCACTTAATAGACTTGTGATATTGGGCACTTCATTTTGTCCTTTCACCCTTACTTTATTCATGTATAAAATGGGAATAAAACTGCCTACCTCATAGGGTTGTTATGAGAATTAAATTATGGACTTATGTATATAAGTAAAAGATACAGCACACAGGAAATAGCAATGTTAGTCACTACTTGGTTGCTATCCAAAGCTCACATTTTTTGAAATAAAAATTTTTTGTCTTGAAGAAATTTCTTTTGATGAAATATACCCCAGTAATGAAAATTCATAGGGGAAAAAAAGCATGGGTTGAACACAAGGAAAAGCAGCATTTGAGACTGATATAACACACCAGTATGTCCACTCAGAGCATGGAGGCCTTGTCCTCTTTGACAATCTGTTGTGTAAATGTTACAATCCCCTGCTCCAGCGCTTATCAAAATAGCTCCACCGCTTTCTGGCCCCTCCATAAATGCCAAGTCTCTAATTGTCCCATCATGCATACTAAATTCCAGATCCGGTCCTGAAACAGCAATAAGAATTAAAAAAAAAAAGATACTGCTCAACTTACTGTGATAATTTAAGATTGCTCAACTCCCTCAAAACTGACCAAGAGTAATGGTGAATGGTATGGTTTGTATTTTCATTTAAGGATCAATATTATAATCTATTTCACTTTACTGAGCAAAGAACTTCAAGAAATCAAAATACTGATTTAGTTATTATCATCCCTAAAATAGAGTTATATATAGAGAGATACGTTCTTATTTTTTATCCCAAAGAAAAAAAGAAGACAGATATGTTCTAGAAAATATCCATTAATACCATTCTGGTCATTATTTTAAAGTTATTTTTCTGATAACAATGATTTTCTACAGCTTAGACACCACGTGGCCATCTGTAAAAACTTGCCTAAAAAGAATAATGTTTCATGAGTACAATCAAGCTTTATAATGTTTTTTAAAAAATTTTCTTAAGGCTAAATTCTTGGATATCATTAAAAATAAAACAGACATATAGAGATATAACATGGGGAATATATAAAGTATACACTGGTAAGCTACTGCTTGGGCCCTACCTGTTGCATTACAAGTCTCTGCATTAAAGGGCAGAACTTTGACGTATTTGTCGTTTGATCCTGTTGCTAATAACTGTCCGCAAGGACTCCAGGCCACACAGTAAATGGATCCTTTATGATGTTTATTCCTTTTAAAACGTACCACGGGCTGCTTAGGAGCGTCATGTGCACTAAAAAGAAAAATTACAGAAAGATACTTCAATTTCTTGCTTGCTAAAATTAACTGATATGAAGTTCTATGTTATGGCTGTCCCTGAGAGTGGGAGCTAAAAGATTATCAGACAACAGATTGATAAGTTTCCAAAATGTTAGAAAAAAGAAATTTAAAACATGTTTAAAATCCAAAAAATAAAATCACTAACCATTATCATACTCATCTAACTCTCATTTTAGACTACTTAGGAAATAAGACACATAACTAAAAAAAAAAAAAAAAAACTCCATTTCATATATTTTTTATGGATTTTAACTCAAACAGAAAAGAAACGCTGCTGGTAATGCTTCTAAATTCAAAAAGTTCAATAGACACTTATTAAACATGTAATATAAGCAATGTCTCTGGGGGTGCAGGGAGGTGGAGGACGAATTAAAAGAAGTCAGGATCTCTATCCAGAGTTTAAAATCTGGCAGGGGTAGATGCTGTCGTGACTACCACATATAGTAAGGCGAGTGTAAGTGTTATAGTCTAATACAAAGTACTGGGCCTTAAAGGGCAGAGAGAATTTTTACAGAAAAAGATGCAGGAGGAACACAATTTCAGTGAAGGTATTATACAGTAAGGAAAGAATGGGCCAAGTGGGAGGCATGGGAAAGAGTCCATGGGGCTAGACGAGATAAAGCCTGGGGTACTCAGGAGAAAGTGGGATAGACCGGTTGGTGAGGCATTGGAGGCTCGGCTGTGGAGGGTCCTATATGCCATGCTCCTCAAGAGTTTAGCCCGCAATGGGCATTTTATCTATACTTTAAAAAGCAGATTAATGTTGTTAGTTGCCGTTGAGTGGATTCCGATTAATACTATAGTATTATAATACTAAATACTTTTTTAGTTGCAATGATCATCAAGTCTCTGTAAGAAAATGTACACGTGTTTGGAGATGCATCCTGAAGTATAAATTTTTGAGTGACAAACTAATTTGCACAGTAAACTTTCATCTAAAGCACAATAAAATTAAAACAAAAACAAAGGCATCTAGTCTTACCTTGGATCAATTACTTCTGGATAGGCACATACTCTCAGAGTTTTTGAATTTGAACCAACAGCATATAAAGCACCACTTGGATGAAAAGCCACTGCTCTAACAGCTTGTGTGTCTTCTAGAGTATTAATACAAACAAATTGCTTTTTTGATTTGTCATCCTATGAAAAGAATGAAAGAATATGAAGTCATCCTATAAAAAGAATGAATCTGAAAGAGTTCATCTTTATCCCATTTTAAATTCATTTGACTGTATTAGTCTTGTTTGAACTTTATATTTACTATCCACAACCATACATTCTTTTAAGTGGCAAATCCAAAGTAACTCCATTTTCTCTTTTTTGCTACTCGCTGCTAAACTAAGCTCAAATAGCTCACAGACTTTCAATCTTTTCATCTATGACAAAATAAAAGAATATTTATTATCCTATTAAGTTCTCTTTTAGCTGTCAAGGAAATAAAATCGCCCACATATATAGAAGTTCTAACAAAAACAAAGCAAGAATCATTTGTGTTTCTAAAAGCAGGAAGTAGAAAGGACTGTTATTTAATCTATTTAAGAAAAAGTTTACTATTATCTCCAGTAACCAGTATTTCAGCATTTCAAACTGAAATTGTAAAATACCCTTTTAAACTGCAAAAATGAACATTTAATTTGAGCTTCATTTTTATTTTGAACTGTGAACCTGTCTGTCCACAGCCTTCTTCTGAGGAAGGCAAACTGAAGCAGTTCTGTATACAAGTTTTGATGACTCCTGCTACTGGTGTCATTGGAAAACATCCTATAGGCTACCCTTAACCAGGACTGACACACCTGGAACAGGGACCTCTGGACTGGGTGTGGTCACCGGACCCAACCAAATCCTGCCTTTGGTGACTACCTATGTCAAGAACCCACACAACGGCAAATCACTTCAGCTCTGGGTCTAGTGTGGGAGCTAGGATCCATAGTGACTCTACCCATAAAGAGACTCTGCCTCAGCCTACCCAAGCTCTTACGTATATATTCATGCAATACATCCTCATTGTGGAGTAGAGGGCAAACCTGATGTGTCAAGTTATGTTTGTCTTACGGAACTGAACTGAATTCTTATGTTATTTGTTTGAATTTATTTGACTAGAAATGCTACACTTTCCATTAATCCACATCCAAGGAATATGACTACCAAACAAATAGCATAGGGTAGATAAGAGAAAAAGGGAAAGGAATGGCCTACAGCACATTAATAATAATCACTAACAGCTGGTTTATAGCAGAAGTGGCAGAGCCACACAGATTGATTTTATTTGCTCCTCCAGTGAGTTTTAAATTTTTTTAAATTTGTTGCTATTTTTAAAACAGGAGATTTCACACAAAAATCTATATTTCTAGCTTTTCTTGAAAACCTAAAAAACTAGGAAAAAGAAAAGGGACAAATATTCCTATGTGCTTATCATGAAAATGGCTGACTTTATTCATTTCTTTTATCTGTTTGGCCCCTCTAAGCATTTGAGATAGTGTCCCTATGTAAGAGGTTAAAATATGAACTAGAAAAAATAAGACAGAATGAAGCTGTGTACTAGTTAGGGAAGGATCTGGTTCCAAAGCAAAAACATGTATTGATAAGAAACACAAAGGGGATATCAATAATAGCTGAACAAATTAACCACAGGGTTCAGAAAGCAGTGCACAGCCCCAACTCATGTGCCAAGGTCACTACTGGGTCATTAATACAAATACTCCCAAATGTGCTTTTTGAGGCAACCCTTTCCCTTAGCCCACTGAGAGTTCAACTTGAGATGAATACCAGCATTAAAAATAATGATTATTTCTAAAAATGTTTCTTTCACTGAATTGAGAATTCCTTAGTGAAATTTGCAAGTAAAACAATGTAAAAACAATGAAACCGCCCCCCTCAAAGTATTACCTCTTCCCCTCGTGACCTTGATAGATTCCCTGAAGAATCTCCAAGAGGTGGTTTAACAACCGAATGTTCTGATGAGCTGTGTGGACAGAAATTCAAATAAAGTTTACTCTAAATCTCAAAACAGAAATTAATTTATCATTTTAATCTCTAATTTTTATTTATTTTTATTAT
>NW_004444140.1:860258-901407 GCF_000243295.1 Trichechus manatus latirostris | reverse complement strand
ATAACCCTTGCTGACTTCAGTCAAAGTTTACTCTGTAGAGAGGTTTATTAAGAGGCTCTGGACTCAGTGACATCTAGTTGTAAGGAGAGGATAAGAAGCCATTTTGGAAAGGAGATTATGTCAAAGTCCACATATTTTGTAGTGCGCCCTTCTTCCCCTTAGTTCCAGAATCCTGGTTGTAATGCTTAACCCTACCCCAAGCAAAACCCTGGAGATTGCTCCAGAGAAAAGACTAACAGATACTGACAGTGGAGGGTCTCTCAATAAAATAATGTTTCCACCTAATCACTCTTTTGTGAGGCTATTAGGGAGACAGATCCACCCACATATACAGACCTTCCTTCCAATTAGCTTTTTAAAAATGTTTCACCCTTTCCAGACAGCCAAAGATTCCCAAATATTTGAAGAAAGGCTCCTAGATAAAAGAAGCTAAAACAGAAAAAGGAGCTTGGAAAAAGAGAGGCAATTCAGAGAACAAAAGCAATCTACAAAAAATATAATTAAGATCCTTAGAGATATAAGAGAAAATAATGAATCCAAGAAACATCTACTTAAAAAGGCAAAAAAAGGAGCAACTTTTAGAAAATAACAAAGAGCTCTTAGAAAATAAAAATATGGTAACAGAAAAAAATAAATCAATAGAAAATGGAGGTGAGGAAATTATTAAATAAGTAATATTTTTTTAATTTCCTGGAACTTAAATTTCTAGCTTGAAAGGGTCCACAAAGTATCCAGCAGAATAATGGATAAAAAGAACTACTCTGAGGAATATCATGAAGTTTTAGAACATCAGGGAAAAGAAGTTCCTAAAAAATTCCAGAGTGGAAAAGCAGCCAGCCTCATATAAAGTATCAGAAAGCAAAGTGGCATCAGACTTCTTAATGGCAACACTGAAACTAGAAGATCATGTAGCAATGCCTTTGAAACGCTAAGGAATGATTTTCACCCTAGAATTCTATACCCAGCTGCACTAACAAATCAAGTGTAAAATATAATAAACGCATTTTTAGACATGCAAGTTCTCAGAAACTCCACTTTTGATGTGCCCCTTTTCAGGAAACTACATGGAATCCTGAAAACAGAGGATCCAACACTGGAAAAATGCAAAGAAAATTCGCAAGAGGAAGATGAAGAGAAGTCCCAGAACTCTCTAGGTCTGTATGAAATGATCTAGAAGCAATGACTCTAAAGTAAAGCCGGAGTGATCCTAAGAGGGATGCTTTCCAGAAAAAAAAATGATATAGAGAAATTACATGATGTGTTTGACTGTAGTAAGGAGTTTCATGATTGTACAGCTATTATCAAAGCATTCTGCAGATAGTTTAGTGATGGGTGATAGGTACAAAGAAGACTAAGCATATGCATGCACACATATGCACACCAAGATGAGGCAATTACTGTCTCCTGGGAGAAAAAAGTTGTGTGAAGAGGAAATGTAATCATATTATATACTACATGACTCAGTTATAAGTAACATTTACAGAGCCATACTAATGTTAACACTGAATAATGACTTAAACAAAAATTGATACATAGCTACACTGTTACATGTTGATACACTGCTATAAAAGCTATTTGATTTTTTAAATCATATATGTGTATTTTGGCACGTGTACTTGTATAAACCAGCCAAACCAAACCCACTGCCACTGAGTCGATTCTGACTCATAGCGACCCCGTAGGACAGAGTAGAACTGCCCCTTAGAGTTTCCAAGGCTGTAAATCTTTATGGAAGCAGACTGCTACATCTTTCTCCTGCGGGGTGGTTGGTGGGTTTGAACCACTGACCTTTCGGTTAGCAGCCAAGCACTTTAACCACTGTGCCACCAGGGCTCCTGTACTTGTATAAAGGAAGTGATTTTTATCTTAATGACAACATAGTCTAAGGTTCCTGGGTGCCGCAAACTGTGTTTGACTACTAACCTAAAAGTTGGCAGTTCAAACCCACCCAGCAGAGCCAGGGAAGCAAGCCCTGGTGATCTGCTTCCATAAAGATTACAGCCAAGAAAATTCCATGGAGCAGTTCTATTCTGTAACATATGGGGTTGCCATGAGTCAGAATCAACTTGACACTAATGGTTTTTTGGTTTGGTATGTATATTACTTTAATAAAAAATAAATTTAAAATTTTAAGCTTTTGTTTTGGAGTACATAAAACAAGTATTATAGGAACTATAAGAAAGAAGCAAATATTAGATAAACATATGCTCTAAAGTAAACCTAGAACTTCTTGATACTAATTATTTATAAGGCTAATAAGCATCCAAGTGCTAAAAGCAAGTTATGTATTTTTTAAATGTACCACTCTCAAAGGTGTTTTATGTTAAGAATAGATGAAGGAAAATGCTTCCTAATTATTCCCATTGCATAAATTAACACCTGTTTACTAATGATAGCAAGATAAAAATTTTCCCTACCGAAAAAATAAATATGCAAAAAAGTCTACAGCATCTGTAACTGCCAGAGCTGCCAACACTGTCCCACTGCAATCATTCCACCATATTATAAAACATCTTCCTGTGCCCTGAAGGTCTGAGAGTTTAAAGATGTTCGCTGAAAGGTGCCCACGGCAAGAAAAAAAGAAAATCAGCAAACAGATAAAGCCTAAAATAGTATGCTGTCTGTTATATGTCTTATAAAAAATAGAATTACCTTGGTGGTGGTGAGGAAGAAAAAAGGAAATAAAGAATATTAAGAGACTTAAAAGTTGGTAGAAGAGAATATAGATAAAGGAAGGCAGATTAGAAAAAATTTGGTAGGGTAGAAACTCCAAAAGTTTTTATTTGTAAGGTTCCACACAGAAGTTCAACTTTTTATGTTTCTGTGTGTCTATTCATTAGTAGAAAGTTAATATTTCCAGGTTTTATAAAGTCAAACACTTACACTTGGTTTCCACAGGAAGGTGATTCCTCATGAAAAGGTACATGATTTGTTGATCCAGAATTATGAGGACTGCTTGTGTGAGTATTTGAGGCATCATGTGTTAATCTCTGGCTAGAGTCTTGGGGTGGGGTAGCAAAACTCGTCATGGAAGAGCTAGTAGATCCACTGCCCTTGCTCCCGTTACACTGCTGGCTGAGCGTTGACACCTCGTTACCAAGGCTATCCATTCCAATATTTAATTCACCAAGCTTTTGAATGGACCTATAAAATAAAACAATATTATTTTAAAGTAAAAACTTACATTCCTAACTTATAGATGAATGAAAGTTTGAGAAGGTAAATACATATACACATATATAATATATGGCAAGTTTTGAGTATTAAAAAATTACCATCAACTCAAGACACAGTAACTAGATACTGAAAGTAGATCCAAATGTTCCCACGATACAAAGCTGTAAAGGAGATGGGTATAACGTGTATCATACACTACTTAAAAGCACTCTGTTATAAAAACAGGAAAAAAAAATCTTGTTTCTTCACCAGTATAACTTTGGTTTAATTTCCAATTTAAAACTTAATTTCTAAAAATAATAATAGTCTCACCACTACCAAAATTTCTAACCAATAAAACAAAACAAAACAAGCCATTTTCATTCCATCTGTCTTTAATAACATCATGCCAATTAGGAAACAAATGACTAAAGCAGGCCATGATGAGACAAAAGCCAAGTGGGTGGCATCCCTATTATTCATGCATGCATTCATTCATTCCATTTGCTCAAATACTATTTGCCAGGCTTGAATCTATGCTCTGGGGAGGTAAAATCAGGTTAGCCTAACCTTAGGTTGGGCTCAGGGATTCAAAGGGCACAAAGAGGAAGCTGACAGGTCTTCTTAAGATTTAGACCCAGAACTGGCACAGCATCACCTCCTTCAGCCTAGATTCAGTGTGGGAAAGGACTACATAAAGGGTGTGATTACCAGGAGGGGCCATAGTTTATTATATTTTCTAATTTTCCTAAATTAAACATTATTCTCTGTGTGTGTGCTTTTAGGGTTTAAAAAAGACTTTTAAAAAAGCAGTTAAATATTCTTAGAGGAACTGGCAGCCACTACTAAATGTTTAGCAGTTAAAATGTTTAATTAGGCAGCATTTCTCAAATTATGTTCTGTGAAACACTCCCCATAAAAAAGGGCCTGAGGTCAAATAGGTTTGGGAAATGCCAAGTTAAATATAAAGAGTCTTTAAAATGCTAATACATCATTTTGACTCTAAAAGTGAGGTGAGGTGAGGGAGAGGCAGAATATGCCTAGGTGCCAAATCAGTGGTAGCAATTATTAATATTAGAAAAAATAAAAGATCAACATACATAAAGTAGTAATAAAGCACAGGCGTACCTCATTTTATTGTGCTTTGCTTTATTGCATTTTGCAGATATTGTGTTTTTTTACAAATTGAAGGTTTGCGGCAACCCTGCATCGGGCAAGTCTATTGGCACCATCTGTCCAACAGCACGTGCTCACTTCATGTCTCTGTGTCACACTTTAGTAATTCTCACAGTATTTCTAACTTTTCAATTACTGTTATATCTGTTATGGTGATCTGTAATCAGTGATCTTTGATGTTACTATTGTAATTGTTTTGAGGCGCCACAAATCACACCCATACAAGACGGCAAACTTAATTGACAAACATTATGTGGGTTCTGACTGCTCCACCGTCCGGCAGATCCCCTGTCTCTCCCTCTCCTCGGGCCTCCCTATTCCCAGAGACACAACAATATTGAAATTAGGTCAGTTAATAACTCTTCAGACACCTCTATGTGTTCAAGTGAAAGGAACAGTCACACATCTCTCACATTAAATCAAAAGCTAGAAATGATTAAGCTTAGTGAGGAAGGCACGTAGAAAGCCAAGATGAGCTGAAAGCTAGGCCTCTTGCGCCAAACAGCCAAGTTGTGAATGCAAAGGAATAGTTCTTGAAGGAAATTAAAAGTACTACTCAAGTGAACACACAAATGGTAAGAAAGCGGAACAGCCTTATTGCTGATATGGAGAAGTTTTAGCGGTCTAGATAGAAGATCAAACCAGCCATAACACTCCCTTAAGCCAAAGCCTAATCCACAGCAAGGTGCTAACTCTCTTCAATTCTATGAAGACTGAGAGAGGTGAGGAAGCTGCAGAGAAAAGTCTGAAGCTAGCAGAGGTTGGTTCATGAGGTTTAAGGAGAGAAGCCGTCTCCATAACATGAAAGTGCAAGGTGAAGCAGCAAGTGCTGATGTAGAAGCTGCAGCAAGTTATCCAGAAGATCTAGCTAAGATAACTGATGAAAGTGGCTACACTAACAGATTTTCAGTGTAGATGAAACAGCGTTATATTGGAAGAAGATGCCATCTAGGATTTTCATAGCTAGAGATAAGTCAATGCCTGGCTTCAAAGCTTCAAACGACAGCCTGACTCTCTTGTTAGGGGCTAATGCAACTGTTGACTTTAAGTTGAAGCCAATGATCATTTACCACTCTGAAAATCCTAGGGTCCTTAAGAATTATGCTAAATCTACTCTGCCTGTGTTGTATAAATGGAAGAACAAAGCCTGGATGACAGCACATCTGTTACAACATGGTTTACTGAATATTTTAAGCCCACTGTTAAGACCTACTGCTCAGAAGAAAAGATTCCTTTCAAAATATTACTGCTCATTGATAAAGCACCTAGTCACCCAAGAGCTCTGACAGAGATGTACAAGGAGATTAATGTTGTTTTCATGTCTGCTAACATAACATCCATTCTGTCGCCCATGGGTCAAGGGGTAATTGTGACTTTCAAGTCTTATTTTTTAAAAAAGACATTTCGTAAGGCTATAGCTGCCATAGTTAGTGATTCCTCTGATGGATCTGGGAAAAGTAAATTGAAAACCTTCAGGAAAGGGTTCACCATTCTAAATGCCATTAAGAACATTCGTGATTCATGGGAGGAGATCAAAATATCAACATTAACAGGAGTTTGGAAGAAGTTGATTCCAATGTTCATGGATGACTTTGAGGGGTTCAAGACTTCAGGGGAGGAAGTAACTGCAGATATGGCAGGAATAGCAACAGAACTAGAATTAGAAGTGGAGCCTGAAGATGTGACTGAATTGCTGCAATCTCATGATAAAAGTTTAACAGATAAGAAGTTGCTTCTTATGGATGAGCAATGAAAGTGGTTTCTTGAGATGGTATCTACTCCTGCTGAAATTGCTGTGAATGTTGTTGAAATGACAACAATGGATTTAGAAAATTAGTTGATAAAGCAGTGGCAGGGTCTGAGAGGACTGACTCCAATTTTGAAAGAAGCTCTACCGTGGGCAAAATTCTATCAAACAACATCGCATACTACAGAGAAATACTTCATGGAAGGAAGAGTCAAGCAATGCAGGAAACTTCACTGTCGTCTTATTTTAAGAACTGCCACAGCCACCCCAACCTTCAGCAACCACCACCCTGATCAGTCAGCAGTCATCAACATCAAGGCAAGACCCTCCACCAGCAAAAAGATTGCAACTCCCTGAAGACTCAGATGATGGTTAGCATTTTTTAGCAATAAAGTATTTTTTAATTAAGGTATGTACATTTTTTTAGACATAATGCTACTTCACACTTAACAGACTACAGTATAGTGTAAACATAACTTTTATATGCACTGGGACCAAAAAACTCATGTGACTCATTTTATTGCAATATTCGATTTATTGTGATGGTCTGGAACCAAACCTGCAATATCTCCAAGGTATGCCTGTACTGTTAATCAAACCTGTATCATGCTATAGTTGATTTTCCTCAATAAGATCTATTATATAACATGACTCAGATATGCAAAACTAATGATCTAGGAAAAAAGGATTGAAAAAAATATTAAAGGGTTAGAAAGCAGAATAGATAAGAAAAGGTTAAGAGAATTTATGTCAAGCTAATATACAAAAGCTTAGAATAAGTATCTAGTTATATTTATAGACCTCGTTATTCTATGGATTTTTATAGCATACTTACCTATTACTGTAATTTTGTAGAGCCCTGGTGGAACAGCAGTTAAGTGTTCAGCTGCTAACCAAAAGGTCAGCAGTTCAAACCCACCAGCCACTTCCTGGAAAGCCTAAGGGGCAGTTCTACTCTGTCCTATAGGGTCGCTATGAGTCAGAATCGACTCGACCGCAATGAGTCTGGTTTTGGTTTAAACTGAACTCTATTTATGATTGTCTTCAGAGGAAGAATCTTGAATAGTTTAACTTTTTTTCCTAAGGAAGTAAGGTCCATACCACTACTGGGTCACAGAACCTTGCCACTTCCTCTCCTGATTCATGGCTAGATATTCTGCTTTCACTAAAAAATAAACTGGTCAGGAAATCAAGTTGCAACCATGACCTTTATGGACGTAAAGAAGATATCCAAATAATCAGAGTGGCAATTCATCAAATTAGGATTATTCTGACAAGCCACTGATTTGAATAGAGGTGATAAGAAAACAATCCTCAAATTGAATGGGGTTGTTCAGAGGCCTTAGACTCTTCAGATCACCACTTTATAGTGGTGTGAAGGTTTGAGGACAGAATCAATTTCAGACTCAGTGACTTACACAACCCTCAGATTGTTAAGCAGATCACTTCTAGTATTATTGAACCAAGCAAAGAAGTGACAGGCACCATTGCAGTTGCCTATTCATACTCATGACGATAGACAATATATATAGCACATTTACTATGTACCAGGAACTGTTCTAAGTGTGTTTACATATTAACTCATTTACTTTTCCAACAACTCTTGCTCATTTAAACATATATATTCTGGTTTATTGGTTTTTTTAAAAAAATTTATTACCTTATAGTCATTCCTCCTATAATTAAAAGCAATATAAGCTCATAGTGTTTTGGCAAAAATTATCAGAAAGAATCATCTGAATCCAGAAGCATCTGTAGGTGTTAAGCACTAATAATAACAATAAAAATAACAGCTAACACTTAATACAGTGCTTACCATGTGCCAGGTGCTGTTCGAAGCACTTTACATAAATGAACTCATTTAATCTTCACGGCAACCCAGTAAGGTAGATGACAAAAGAGGCTAAGTAACTTCCTCAAGGCCCTCAGCTACCCTGCAACAGAGCTGGATCCACCCTGTAGTCAGCTCTAGCCCGTGCACTGACCCACTATGCTCTTCTGCTCTAGTTGCTTCAATGCAAAAAGGACATTTAAAGGGAGAAGAACAAAACTAGATGAGAATACTGTGACTGGAAGAAATTATGTAACTCCATGTTACCTGAAGCACTTGAAAAAAAACCTTAAAATTTCAAACCATAGATACAAAGTAGCAGTTATCACATGCTTAAAATACCTTTTAAATAATTCTTTACATTTAAAAAAGTGACTAAAGACCAACCTATTAAGAAATTGTTCAGTAAGATTCTGCTGCTGATCAGGACCATCCTCCTGATTCACACCTCCTTCAAGTAACATCTGTTGGTATATTTGTCGCTGTTGCTCCTTTTGTTCTAAATGTTGTTGGTAGCGTAATCTTTGCCTATAATATTCTTGAAATTGCTCTGTTGAATCTCGAAGCTTAAAAATATTAGAATAAAATATCTGAGCAGACTATGATTGAATATATGTCTTCACTCAACAGTAACTTCTTTAAATACTGAATAAAATCTACAACTAGCTATATTTAACAATTACAAAATACTTAATATATTGCTCTTAGTACCCGTAAGTCTTAATACTCAAGTAGATCAGTTAATTCGTTTTATTCCATAGCAACAGACAACTAAACTGAATGGGTATCCTGGTTCCCTGACTAGCCCAAAATAAAAATGCAAATTATAATGGTTATGAGGGGGATCTGGTCAGAGAATATGAACATAGGAGAAAACTAATACAAACTTATCAACATTACTTGGGGGAAAAAAAAACTTACTGAGGGACTGCATTAATATCAAATAAACATGGTATTTAGCCTTGTCCCACAGGTTTAATTTAATAGGTTACTCTAGAAAGAAACTTGTAAAGTTTCCTCAAAACCAAAACTTTAGTTTAGGTTTCAAATGTCCTTTCATAAGAAAGCAGAATAAATGGGAGTTAAACTTAGAAGTCTCAACACTCCTACCTCACCCTTCTAAAAGCACTGTATAGCACTCAAACTTACAGGCCTGAGATATTTAGTGAATTCCAATACTGGCAGAGGAAGACTCCCCTGCGAAGCTGGGGGCTTGTTATATTGCATGGATCGTGTGCACTGGGGTTACCCTGGAACAAATCAATCATCTCTAAAATTGACGGACACTCACAATAATCTTAACGAAGAATTTTATAGAGCTAACTAAAGCTAAATTGTCTCCCTTTCTAGGAACTAATAACAATCACCCTCTATTTCACAACTGAGAGTAATAACTGAAGATAAAATTATACGTATGTACTTTTAATAGTAATTTTCTACTTCATTCTTAATATTCAGTTGAAAACAAAGATTTATAAAACCACCTAACCACATGTGATGGCTAAGATTGTGTGTCAACTTGGCTGGGCCATGATTCTCAGTGTTTGTATGTGATCACTCCCATGATTGAATATGCTGTGAGTAGCCAATCAGATGAAAGGGAGTTTCCTTGGGGCTGTGGCCTGCATCTGAATATAAGCAGACATTCTGGCTTTTTGCTCACTCTGGATCCTGCGGCTGCCTTCTGTCATCTCAGCTCTGGTTCTTGGGGCTTGAGCTGTCAGCTTATCTGCCGAACTTGGGGGTCCATCTTCACAGCCTGTGGGCAGAGCCCTGCTCTCTGCCCTGCCAATCTTGGGTTTGCCAGCCCCTGCAGCTACGTGAATCAGGAGAAACCTTGCGGTCCTGTCTGCCGATCTTGGAATTTGTCAACCTTCACAGCCTGTAAGCGGGAGCCCTGCTCTCCAACCTGCCGATCTTGGGCTTGCCAGTTTCTGCAGCTGCGTGAATCAGGAGAGGCCTCTACCCCGATCCACGGACTTGGGACATTCTACCCTCTACAATCACATGAGCTGTTTCCTTGACATAAATCTCTCCATATATTTATACGCTTTACTGGTTTTGCTTCTTTTAGAGATCCCAGCCAAAGACACTACCTCTTCTACATAACATACTATATAAAATAAACTTTTCACTCTACTTCACAATACAATTTCCTTTCAAAAATACCACAGAAAAATAATCTAGAACTCTAAAAGCTTAGATAAAAATATTATTCTATGTTATAAATGCCTTAATTTCTTGTCCATTAAATCTAATTAGTAAAATATAGAGCATACATCTTCAAAATGCAAGCTAGCCACATTTAGTGTGAGTTCAATTATTTGAGTCCTAAAATATACAAGAGCTTAATGTCAACTGTATTATTTTAACTGTTAATAAATTCATCTGTTACAAATGCCCCAAGATACACAATGACAACTAAAAATACCATATATTCTTTGAGGGGAGGGGGGAAAATGAATAGTAAGAAATTCTAGCTGTTCTCTCTCCTACTCCTAAAATAACAGAATTCCATCCAAGCAATTACTATTACTTCTTACAAAGAGAATAAAAGACACTATGTGTAGTAAATATTACCTCATTTTTTTCTTGCTTTGCTGGTCCTGGATTCTGTGATCCATTTGCAGGCTCTTTTTCTGAAACTGTACTCTGGCCCTTGATTTCACTGCTGATAGGCCGCTGTGCCTCAACAGGAGTATCACTTCATTTAGAAAGGTGCAAAATAAAAAAAAAATTTAAAAAGGCAGAGGTGGAGTGGAAGAGAATATATTTTAGAGAAATTTTAATTTAAAAAAAATTTTGGTGTTTATCAAATGCACAAATATACATTTTCGTTCTTCCTTTCTTAAGTACACCATGGAAAGGGTATAAACAAATAGAACATGTTTATAGTGGAGGAGCACTGGATTATTAAGCAAGGAGGACAGGGGCTACAGTCTAAAATTAGTTGTGTGGCTTCGGAAAGTCACATTCTCTGTGGCTCAGCTTCATCTATAAACTGAATAATAGGTTCCATGACCTGATGCCTAAATGCTCTTTATAAACTCTAAATCTGGAATTTGTTAAACATTTATTTTTTCCTCCAATATTTTTCTACACAATTTTAGAAATTTGAGATTTTATTAAAAGTCTATTTGCATTTAACATAGAAGCTAAACATGCCTTTTTTCAATATTTTTAATGTATCCTAACTAGTAAGCTTGAGATCTTAAGTCAAGTTGTTCCTAATATTCTTTAAAACATGGCTAGTTCTACATTTCATAGCTACTCTGTTCAAAATGTTTAATAACTAACATCACGCAAAGATGATGAATGCCACAGACATACATATTACCTACTGGTACAAGGCACCATGGGAACAACTAAAAAGGTAAAATAATCTCTGTCTTCAAGGAATTAGATTATGAGGTGGCCTTATAATGAATGGTCTCTCCAGGCAGAAGTGCATGAGACATATCAATATACAGGTCTAGGGTTCAGGATAGCGGAGCTAGATAGCCACCTTCATAAGGGGGCCATTGGTTAGGAACCTTGTGAATGGATGAAACTGCCTAGAAAAGGAAAAAGTCAAGGACAAACAAAATCTTGGAAAATGTCACTATTTAAGGATTAGTGGGAAAACCTGAGCCAACGGAGAGACTGAAAAGGAATACTGACAGAGAAATTACAGAAAAAGCCAGAGAAGGCGGCAGAGCCATAGAAGACAATGAAGAAGAGAATCTCAAGGACTGTGTCATCAATGTCAAATGATGCAGAGAAGTGCCCTGGTATCATAAACTAAGAATCCAAAGACATGTCTGCCACTAAATTGCAATGACTTAGGCAACCCAAAGTTTCCTTTGTATTATGTACAGCCGTATGAAGTTGCAGAATAAAATGTGTAATCAGATATCTAAGTTCCTTTAAAAATCTCACCTTGTATGTGCTACAAGAAGCTAAGCAGAATTAGGACTTAGGAGAGGTAGGTGGATTTGGAAATTAGATGTGACTCTTGAAAAAGCCGAAACCCTATAGGGCAGTTCTACTCTGCCCTATAGGTTTGCTATGTGTTGTAATTGACTCGACAGCAACAGATTTGATTTTTTTTTTTTTTTTGGTTTCGAAAAAGCAGGCTCAGTGAAAAAAATAAATAAAAGAATCCTTTGCATTTCTCCTTGCTGGCTCATCCCCCATTACCCAGCAAGCATTAGTGCCTCAATGTGCTGTCCTGGGGTCTCTCTAATTCTCCTGAGACACTCTGTTTTTAGGTGACCTCACCCATTCCCATCACTGCAAACTACTACCCAACTGCTGGTAATTTTCAAATTAATATCTCTAGCTCAGATCTCTTTTAAGAGATATAAAACCACATATCTTTACAAGTTTCTACTTGCCTTCTCTACTTGGATGTCTCTTAGCTCCTCAAACCAACATGTCCAAAATGAACTCACAATGTCTCTCCTTAAATCAGTCTTTTCCCAGTGTCCTGCATCACAAGTCAGAACCCTGGGAGCTATCCTGGACATCATCCTCTCCCTCACTGGCCCCACCCGCCAACCATATCCAATTAATCATTAATTTAAATATTGTCTTGTATTCTCTCAAATTCATTGCCCCCTCTCCATTTTTGCTATTAGCATACTAGTCAAAGCCACCACCATCATCTCTCCTCTGGACTATGGCAATAGCATCCTAAATGGTCTTTTCACAGACACACTCCTCCACTCCACTTCCTTTCTTCACCTTACTACTGTCCAGCAAATCCTTTTGCAGGCTGCAGCCAGTGACTTGAAACATAAATCCAATTATATCATTCCTCTGCTTCATTAAAAAAACTTTGAAAGGTTGGACCTGATCCTAAGAGGAATGGGAAAAGGCAATGCATGATGTGGCCCCTGCTCTCACTGCTAGCCTCATGTAGCTCTGTTTTCCCTCTCTCACTCACTAAACTCTAGCCACACTGACTGACTTCCTCTCTCCTCAGACTCAGAAGGCACTCTCCTGCCTGGAATGCTTTCCCACCTCCCATTCCCCTTTCCCTTAGTAACTCCTCCTTACTGTTCAGCTGAAGCATCACTTCCTTGGGCAAACTTTTTCTGATCTCTAAACTGAAGCAAGTTCTACTGATCTCAGAGTAACCCACACAACCGTAATTAGGTAATTTGTCATTTAGTAGTGTCTGTCTCTTCCATTTTGTAAACACAATGAGGACAAAGATTGTTATCTATCTTATTCACCATTCAATCCCCACTGCCTAGTTCAGTCCCTTGCACAGAAGTGCTCAAATTTTTAAATAAATTAATGAAGTAGAGGTAGTAAGCATAGTCTCGACTTTCTAGAAGTTTGACCTTTTCTCCTTTACACTATGCTATATTTTCTAAATTCTCCACACACACCAAAAAAAAAAACAAAGGCATGAAAAGGAAAGGAAAGTTATGGAACAGGTACAACAGATTATTTTATTCATCAAGTCATAACCCCAAAAGTGTAATCTATCCTTGATTATTGCTAGATTTCCTTGAAACCTTTATAAGATATAAACAAAACAAATGGCGCCCAAAAAATTACTTAGAAAAATGCCCAACCAGATATTATTAAAAAAACTAGTTGCCTTTGAGTTCACTCAGACTCATAGCAACAGATAACATAAGTGGTACAAAATTAATGAAAATGAGCTCTTTATAAATGGTCCTCATAATTTACTGTAAACCTGATTTGATAGCTAAACTGCTTTGTAACTAAGATTTGGCAACTAGACTTCTAAAACAAGCTTTTGCTTTGCTAAAAGTCTCATTATTTCTCACATTAGAAGACAATAGTAAATTCAGAGGTTAAGTGTGAAGACAAATGTATTTCTATTAAATATTTGAAAAAGAATTTAAATCTTAATGAAGTACAGCCTAGGAATGTATTTTTACCTGTGTTTCCACGCTGTAGTACTTAACCCCTTTTTATGGAAAGGAGTGGCATCCAAGTTCTCTCTCATACTTCATGGCCTCTGCACACGCCATTCCCTCTACTGAAGCACTCCTTCCCTCCTGACCCCCTTCCTCATTCTCCAAGCCAACTCCTAGTCATCCTTCACATCTCAAAAGCCTTTCTTGATCTCTCTCCCCTAAATCTAGGTGAGGTACACCTAAATACTCCCTTAGCATCCTTTATATCACCTATTACAGCATTTAACACAGTGTACTGTAACCACTGTTTATGTGGCTATATCCGCCACCAGGTGATCAGCTTTAAAGGGCAGGAAACATGCAGTGCTTACCACTTATCTCCAGGGCCTAGAATAAATCAGGCACTCAAATACTTGTTCAATGAATGAGATGACTGGGAATACTGGTTAGAAAAGAGACTGACAAGTAATATACAATTCCTAAGTGCCTAAACATATGTACATACATAGATACACATACCAAGAGGAGGAAGTAGACAGACCTAGGAAGAGTTTTCAGCTACCAGACTATGCTTTAAGCTTCTACTGATCACAAGAAGACCCTCTTTTATGTCCATATAAATAGAATTTGTAAGAGTTAACTGTATAGAGACAGAAAAAAGTGGCCTTAATACATTAACATTTTATTTAAATTTGCAAGTTATACAACACCTCTATATGCATTACCTCATTTTACGTGTACAATAACCTATGGGATAGATTATTACCCTCATCTCACAGATGAGGAAACAGACTTTAAAAAAAAAAAAAAAAGATTTTCCTACATCACTAGTAAATAGAGCTAGAACTGAACCCAGGTCTTTAGACTCCAAATCCAATGCTGGCCCCTGCCTAAGTATAATTTTGAAACCATTACGCCGAATAGCCAAAGCTTACAAAGTTCAACTGATTTATTTTCCTTTTTGTTTTGAAGTCTATTTCTGTTCAAATGAAATGGTATCCTTACACAACACAACATGTTCCTTTACGAATCTTTCTTTCATGTTTTATCTCCTTGTTCACCAGAGTAACTCAATCATTATCTTCCCAGTATGTGGCATCATGTTACCACATAGTCCCAAACCCAAACGCACAGCCGTCAAGCCAATTCTGACTCATAGTGACCCTACAGAACAGAGTAGAACTGCCCCATAGAGTTTCCAAGGCTGTAATCTTTATGGAAGCAGACTGCCACATCTTTCTCCCATGGAGCAGCTGGTGGGTTTGAACTGCCAACATTTTGGTTACCAGTTGAGAGCTTTAACCACTGTGCCACCAGGGCTCCTTAGGACATAGTAAACACTCAAATATTTTTTAAATGAATACTGACTTCAAACATATGACATCTTTAACGTAATTGATCTAAGTGAGCTTCCCAGTATTTTTTTAATTGTACATAAAGTGTTTTAAAAATAAGGTAAGGTTTTTCCAAAGTAAATTTAATATTTTATTCACAGCACAGTAGGTCTCCCATAGCACTCTTTCATTAGCAGCCCTTTTGACACATTCTTACCAAGACCATGAACTCTGAAGAGGACACATTTTCATTTACTGAACGCCAATCGCATGCTCACCACTCTGCTAGGAGCTTTAATTCGCTTTGCAAATCAACACTATTATTCCTATTTTATATAGGAGGCAATTGAGTCTCAGAGAGATTAAGTAACTTCCCTACAGCTAGTAAATGGCAAAACTACTGATCAAACTCAAGTTCGACTCCAAAGACAATGATCTTTTCATTATTCTGCACTGCCTTTCTTCATAAATTGTCCAATTTCAGATGTTTTCTGGATTATTGCTACTACTCAGCTGGTAATACATGTATTACTTTTTGACATGTCATATTTTACCTCTCTGCTTATTCTTAACGGTCTAACAACATATTCCACTTCTTGTCATCTTTACTCATTTTTTCCTCAATTTCTACTACTTTCTTTACACAGGCCAACAGCACATGTACAGTCAGATTTGGTGAGATTTTCGTGTATCTTTTTTCTCTGCAAAGACAATTCTACTGATACACAAGTCCAAACATGCCATTCAGATACGAACTAAGAAGCTCTTGTCGTCTTATGTACACAGAAGAATGTTAATAGTTTCCCCAGAATTGAAATCCAGCAGCCTAGACAATGGGAATTTTTTCTAAAGGGATTGGAAAGTCCAAGAAAGATTTAAGATAGTCTCCACCAATGCTACAGACTCCCTATTCCATTAGGATTTAGATAACAGGATGCTGCTATAGGAAATTATATTCATCCATTTTCATCACAAACTATTATCTCTAGATTTCAAACATTAAATATGGAGTACTAAGGTGCCTTAAACCTAAACTATTCCCTAGCCTTCAGGAAGTCCTTCACTTAACTGACCCTAGCATCCTCCTCTCTTTAAAGAACATTAAAGAAAGTATCGCAAATTCCCTCCTCTACAATCTTAACAGAAAGTGCCTCCCTATGTATTTACCCTCTATTTCTTGTACCTTAACTAAAAATCTCCTCTTGCTTTAATAAGAAACAGAAATTACAAGTCCAGTGCCCCCTTCCTCGCACAAAATGCACCCAACTATCCTACGTGAATGTGAAAAGGTTTGGTTTTGTGTTCTTTTGTGAAAAATATTTATTGTAGTTAATACTAATACTTCACAAGACCAGCTCTGAGTTACAGGAAACCTGTCATGTGTCACAATGGGTTTCCTAGAAAAGCAAGACAGAAAGTTTTACAGAACTGCTAATCAGGAGATCACTATTTCATGTCAGGTTTGAAGGAAAAACTGAAAGATGGCTTTAACATTTATTTCCTTCATGTATATACAGAACTACTAAAGAAAGATAAATAGAAATCATCAGAGATTTTTATGTACATGGTTGTTCACTACAGTACTATTTTACAGGAGAAAAAACTGGAAACAATCTGACGTCCTTCAATAAGAAACTGGTTAAAATTAGTGTACAGTTATACAATGGAATACTGCACACTCATAATTGATCACTGATCTCAAGAAATGTTTCAGAATATGGGAAACTATTCATGATCTACCAAATGGGAAAGCAGATTATATGAAAATATATACAGTACAATCCCAATTTTTAAAAAAATGTATTCAAAAAAAAGAATGGTCATCTAAGTATAAGCCTGTGTGAGATTTTAATTTCCATCCTAATAATCTCCCACATTTTCCAAATTTTCTTCAATGCACATGTATTGCCTTTATAACTAGCTGAAGAATAATATAGGATATAAAAATATTTTCCCTTATAATTTTAATTATCAAAAAATTTAAAACCCTGTTCAAAGTTACTTAGAAATGTGCTTTAACATTTAAGAACTTTCAACTAAAGGTACCTGAGCTTTAAGAAAACACACACACAATCACTCGTACCAGAATGAGATCGTCTCACACGTGTGGAGACTTCCTAATTTTTATGAGTACTCACCGCTCAGGGGATTCTTCATAAATACTGTGACATTCTGTATTCTCAAGCATGAGACTTCTACTTAGGTTTTGTACCCCTGGGTAATGGAAGTTAGCAAAGGAGTGTGACATAGGAGAAGTTTTGTTCCCAAGATCCGAGATTCTCTTATCATTGGTCAGTCCACAGGTGAGGCCATCTAAAGCAGGATTCAGAGAGCGGGTCATATAGGCATCAGCTGATTGAGGCCTTCTCATTGGGGATGCTGGATAGGGAGAAAGTTTGCTGATAAGAGGAGTCAAAAGATCAGCGTATGCAGCTTTTGTAGGTTTCAGGAGTTTGTCAACATGAATATTAAGCATTTTCTGTTCAAAAGCACAAGAGAACACAGAAGATGGAAGATTCTGAAGCCATGACAACAAACTCAGATCCAAATCATCACAACCATTACCACATAAGAGGTCTATGCCAAGAAGCACTTCACTTTCTGTAATTTCTTCTCCAGTTGCTTTACTCTGACAAAATTCCACACAACATTCATAAAGTAGGCCCTTCATTACAAGCTGAAATAAACGATTATTACTTGCTTTAAAGCCAGCCTCACTAAGCTTCCTATCAGCAGGGATAAATTCTGCGACCATGACACAAGCCTCTTCAAAACAGTGAACTCGTGCGGTGCTGGGGTTCCAGTCCTTAAATTCGGCATGATTGGTCAGACGAGGCAAAGTCAAAAGCAAACAGAGCTTGCTATAGTCATCTTTAGAAGGACAGTACTCTTCTAGGGCATGTAAACATTGCACAGCTTCTTGCATGGTAAATTCCAACTGTAAGATAAATATAAATAATTGCTATGAAGAGAAATGCTGTGAGATATCAAAACAATAAGAGATTGTTTTATTCAAATACAGAGATACCTCACAAACTTTCATTTTGTATTCAATTGCAAAAGGATAAATACCAGCACCACAAAAAACTCATATAATTTGTAGGATATGTAACAACTTCCAAGTCAAGAATCAAAATATTTCTACCAGTAAAATAAAAAAGATTAAATCTTTGGTTAATTAACACATTAAACTTTTATCTATACAAATAGTGTTCTAGTTCAGGGTTAAAACTGTATCATTTTCAAATGTATAATTTTTTAAGGATAAGAATAATTGAACTTCTATGACAACAAAAGCTGGAGCAGCAAAAGACAAAATAGATAAATGGGTCCTTGTAAAAGTTAAATACTTTCGTACATCAAAGGGCTTTATCAACAAAGCGAAAAGACAACCTACAAATTGGGAGAAAATTTTCACGTAAGAGTCTAATATCCAAAATATATATAAAACTTGTACAACTTAACAAGAAGAAGACAAGCAACCCAATTAAAAAATGAGCAAAGGACATCAACAGACAGCTCACCAAAGAGGAAATTCAAATGGCCAACAAGCACATGAAAAGATGCTCAACCTCATTAGCCATTAAAATCAAACCCATTGCCATCAAGTCGATTCCAACTCATAGAGACCCCATAGGGTTACCAAGGCTGTAGATCTTTACAGAAGCAGACTGCCACGTCTTTCTCCCTCGGAGTAGCTGGTGGGTTCGAACTACTGACCTTTCAGTTAGCAGCTGAGCACTTTAACCTGTGCCACCATGGCTCCTATTAGCCATTAGGGAGATGCAGATCAAAACCACAATGAAATACCACTTCACCCCATTAGAATGGCAATGATCAAAAACACAGAAAAGAACAGGTGTTGGTGAGGTTATAAAGAAACTGAAACCCTCACCCATTGCTGGTGGGAATGTAAAATGGTGCAGCCAGTGTGGAAAACAACGGAATGTGAGTTTGGCAATTCCTCAAAAAGTTAAACATAGAACTACCATATGACCCAGCAATGTCATTCCTAAGTATATACCCAGAAGAAGTGAAGGCAGAAACGCAAACAGAAACCTGTACGCCAATGTTCACTGCAGCACTTTTCACAATAGCCAAAAGGTAGAAACAACCCAAAGTCCATCAACAGATGAATGGATAAACAAAATGTGGTACATATACACAATAGAATACTGCACAGCCGTAAAGAGAAATGAAGTTTTGATGCATGCCACAAACATCAATAGACCCTGAAAACATTATGCTGAGCAAAACAAGTCAGTCACAAAACAGCAAATACTGTATGATCTCATTCATATGAATAAGCAATATATAGAAACCAATGATTATTAATAGGTTACCAAGGGTAGGAAAAAGGGGTAAAACAGAAATTTTTGTTTGGGGTCCACTGAGTTTATGATTATGGTGGTGGAATATTTTGGATAGTGATAACAGTGGCACAACATGAAAAATGTAATCAATGTCCTTGAATTGCAAATGTGGAAGTTGTGTTGGCAAATTATCTTGCTGCGTATATTTTCACCACAACTTAAAAAAAAAAAAGAATAATTGAGTTTCCTAGAAATGAAAATTGAAGCATGCCAATATACAAGTGTTTGTAAAACTTGTTAATACTCTGGCTTAACCAAAATAGCAAAGGGGCCATTCTTTTAGCTTGACTTTATCTCTTAACCCAAAATTTATGCCTTAGTATAAATTTGTACGGGCAAAGAAAGCAAATCAAAAGAAGCATACATCTACAGTTCATTTACTACAAAAACAGTGCAGAAACAGAACAAAAGAAAGCTTAGCTGAGAGACAAATAACAATTTGTATAAAGAAATTACCTTAGAACCATAAGCATTTAATGCTATAAAGAACCTTAGAGCTTACCTAGACCAGCCTCCACATTTTACATATAGGAAAAGTTAAGGTGCATATTTAACCAACATAACTTAGTTGGTAACTGACAAAGACAGAATAAAACTTAAGTCTCCTGACTCATTCCATTGTTCTTTTGACTTCTGAATATCATTATCTGGCAAACATCCATTATATATGGAAGTCTCCATCGTAATAACTTTTTGGTTTACCTCAGTGACACTTACTGGCACTCAATAAAATTTTCTTTGGTTTTGGATATGACTTAATACAAATATTAAAACTTTAACAATAACTCTCTAACCAAAAAGAATTTAAGATCATTATATTTAAATTATAATAAAGAAAAACATTTTATTGAAAAAAAAAATTTCCTGGATTAAAGAAAATACTGAAAAGACAGAGAAATTCAATTCTGGGATAAGAAAAGCAGCCATGATGAAGAGTCATCAAGTGAAATATTTATTGCTATATAAATTACATCAAAGAAGGGACCACATACTATCCAACCAGCCATCCATTCTTGTATCATCTTGGTTTAAATCGCTGAACAGACCTGGAAAATCTACTGAATGAATGTACTACACTTGCAAAATAACCCATCTTGTCCCATTCCAGCTCATAAAAACTCTGAAAATTCACAATACTCATCCTTTGTTTTAGTGAATAAAATATTTATGACTGAAAACAAGACTATGGCGCAAACCTTCAGGAATAAAAATCTTACATGCTGGGGTTCATCTTCTGCTGACATTGCATTATTAACACATAAAGCTTCCAGAAACTTCTGCTTCAGGATTATATAACGAAACCTGTGAAAAATAAAACATGAAACATTAAAATTATTGAAAAGCTGAATGGCAACAATGTCAAAGGCTGGAAATGAAACTCAAGTTCCTGAAGCAAAACAGATGAAGTTTGAAGGACTAATTAATTCTTTTAAAAAAGACATTTATTTATGTTTTTAAATTATTTTTCCAATGTCTGGTAAGTCAAATGTACTTACAAGTTACTGTAAGCACCTCTGCTTTCAGGAAATTCTTTAATATTTACTAAGCTTACTACATTGAAGCTATAATTCAAACAATTTCAGTAGCAAGTAATTAGAATTTAACACTCAAATGAAAGATTACTAGTTCCAATATTCTATTAAAAAAAAAACAACACACACTCAACTTTTATGGAAGATGTCAAATGTCACCTAATAAAAAAATCAAAATCCATATATTCAAAATGTTTTGGTTTTCCAAAATACAATCTGTTTTTTGTTTTAAACCTGAGAAAGGTCTAATAAAGACAGGGCTGAAGGGGTAAGAGGAAATGGAACTGTAAAAGAAAAAAGAAAAAAAAAAAAACCGTTGCCATCAAGTCGTTTCCGACTCATAGCAGCCCTACAGGACAGAGTAGAACTGCCCCATAGGGTTTCCAAAGAGCAGCTGGTGGATTCGAACTACCGACCTTTTGCTTAGCAGCCTAACGCTTAACCACTGGGCAACAAGGGTTCTAAAAAGTCACAAAATAACTATAAAATCAAAACTTTTTAACAGGGATTTCTCAGGGTGTGGGGAAGGAAAGCAAATAGTCTGCTTGACCTAAGAACCAAAAAATTTTTGATGCCTTTAAGCACTTTAAAGAAATAGTGTTTCCAAGGGTTGAAAGAAAAAATAATGAACTTTTAGTCATTCTTTCAACCATTTTTGTAACAGAAAATGTGTCCAATAAAACAAAATTCCTGCTTTCAAGAAGAGGGTAGTCTAATAAATTAGATAAAATCAGTGTAGGGTTCAGGAAGGTCTCAAAGAAGTGCAAAACCAATTCTATCAAAAGGGGTGAGAAGTAAACAGAAAGACTTACAAGGACTGGCTGTTTGAAAGTCCAAAGATGGTGAAAGGAAGAGTATTCCAGATAAACAAAAAATGTACAAAAGCAAAGAGACATTCAAATAGCATAGTATGAATACAGAATAAACATATATATATGAGGTTCCTCTTCTGTTAATGGTGCAGTAACGTATCTGGCTGATCTTTCTGCAGATAACAATTAAAACCAAGGATAAAATATTTAAAAAACAACTATTTGAAAGCACTAGAGAGCAACCAAAAGCTGGCAAAAACTTGAGGGGAGTGAATCATTGAAAAAAGAGATGTTCAGGGGATGAGATTCAAAAGCATAAGGCTTTCCAGCTGATGGCACACTACAGTTCACACAGTGTGAGCTAAAACTCAACTGGAAAACTGCCATTTTATAGGCTTGAAGAGTCAGCAAAACATTTGGGAGTACTGGAGCAGGTGGGAGGTGGAGGGGAAAGGTCAAAAAAAGGAGGGAGCCATAGTGATAAATACACCAAAGTTTATTGTATAAACTTTGCCCAAATTCTTGACTAGACCCTAAATTGTGAAGAAGCAAGGGAGACTCCCAGGGGCCCCATGAAAACAGCAGATGGAAGGCTAAAAATATGAGCAGGGATTTCAGCTGGTGTCCACTGTGGTCCACTATGGAGGAGACAGAGTTTGCATTTTAAATCTAGCTAGTTAACTATTTGCTAGAATAAAAATCAACACTTTTCAAAGGAAAATAACAGAATCCAGAGTCTCTACAATGGATCCACAACATGCAGAATACATTAAAGAACGACTGGACATGTAGAGAAACATAAAAATGTGACTCATAGTTAAAAGAAAGGCAGTCAATAGAAACTGAGCCTAAAATGCCCTACGTGTTAGGATTAGCAAACAAGGACTATAACACAGCTACTATAAATATGTTCAAGGACTTAAAGAAAAATATGCTTACAGTGAATGAACAGATGGGAAAACAGCAGAAAAATAGAAATTATAAAAAAGAACATGAAGAAAATTCTGAAACTGAAAAATATAATATCTGAAATGAGAAATTCACTGTTTACCAACAGTTAGTGGAAGAAGAAAGGGTTAGTGAACATGGAGGTAAATCAATAGTAATAATCCAGTTTAAAGAATACAGAGAAAATAATTACTTTAAAAAAATGAACAGACCCTCAGTCCTATGTGACAATTCAGTCTGCTCCCTCGCAGGTATTTTCTTAAGTGTGCTATGCTCACTTTTTTATAGCAACATGTGGAAGAGGACTGGCATGGTGGCGCCTGTGAGGATGCCTCGTGGGGTGGGGGGGCATGGCCGGCGCACATTATTTGCGCAAAAATACAGTAATTGGAGTCCCAGAAGGAAAAGATCAAGGCACAGGAAATATATGAGGAAATAATGGTCAAAAACTTCTCAAATATGATGAAAAACATAATCCTACAGATCCAAACCCAAGCAAGAAAAATACAAAGATACCAAACTTCTTGCTGTATGCCACTGTGTCAATTCTGACTCATAGCAATCTTATAGGACAGAGTAGAACCGCCCCATAAGGTTTCCTAGGCTCTAATCTTTATGGGAGCAGATCACCAGCTCTTTTCTCCCGTGGAGCCACTAATGGGTTTGAACCACCAACCTTTCAGTTAGCAGCCAAGAGCTGTAACCATTGTGCTACCACAGCTGCTGGTATCACACTTAAGCACATCATAAACTGCTAAAAACCAACAATAAAGTGAAAATCTTACAAGCACCTGAGGGAAAAATTAAATATTACATACAGCAGAATAAGGACACAAATGAGAGCCGACCTCTCATTAGAAACAACAGAGGGCAGAAACAATGAATAGAATGACATCTTTGTAAATCTTCGTATTATTAGGAAGAAACAGCTGCTTCAGATATGGCCCTTGGGACATTTTGAATATTAGCACTGTTGACTAAGTAGGTTTGCATATCAGATTTTCAACTAACTGAAGTACATTTCCCTTGTCCTCTAGAAGTACTCCAAATCAATGGGACTGAATGTACTGTTTTCTTGAAAAAGCTAAGTCTTGGTTTTAAATTTTTGTTTATTGTTTTGTTTTGCTAAGCTGCTACAAATGATACCAAAAAAACCCGTTGCTGTCAAGTCAATTCCTTCTCGTAGAGACCCTACAGGACAGTGCAGACTGCCCCACAGGTTTCCAAGGAGCAGCTGGAGAATTCAAACTGCTGACCTTCTGGTTAGCAGAAAAGCTCTTAACCACTGCACCATCAGGGCTCCACCCCAAAAACTTCAGATAAAATCTTACCTTTTTTTGTCAAATTTTTCCATACATTCCAGAGGCTGAATGAACTGAAGAACTTCATCCCACTGGCCATCAAGAATTAGCTGCCTACATAAAGAAAAACCCAGGTGTGTTATCAAACTTGGGCTACACTAGTTAAAAGCAGAAAAAGTGACAAGACAGTGTTAAAATGACAGAAAGCAGGTAATGAGATTAACATTTTACTGGGTCCTTCAAACACTAAAATAAAACAATTTTTTCACAACTTATTTGAAACCACATATACTATGTGAGAATTAATTAATTGGTGAATATGCAACCACTCCACATACTAACATATATGTGGTTTTTCGATCTATGTAAAGACATTGGATTAAGCCTAAAAGTTCCTGTATTTCCCTATTCATCTTATAGTTTTAAAGCTATTAAGTATTATTTAAGAGTCAATGTATGGATATGTTCCACTCTTTCTAAATCAGTGGTTCTAAATAGGAGGTGATTCTGCCCCCTCAAGGGATATCTGGCAATGTCTGGAGACATTTTTGGTTGTCACAACTCTGGGGGGAGCTGCTACCTAGTAGATAGCCAGGGATGCTACTAAACATCCTACAATGTATAGGACAACCCCCCACAACAAAGAATTACCTGGCCCAAAATGGTGCCAATATTGAGAATCCCTGCCCTAAACTGTGAATTCTACATTTTTGAGGCATTTGACTTTAAAATTCACACTCTGAGAATAAAAACAGCAAGGCATGAGATCAGACTTCATCCTGCTTCAGGGATCCTACAGGAACTTCCAAAAGTTATAAGGCATTCATATCTCTCTTCTGTTACAACAGCAATTTCCTTACTTGTAAATTTCTTAGAACAGTAAAATTAAAAAAAGGGGAGAGGTGAGCAGGAGAACCTACATAGGACTGCTAACTTTTTATTTTGCAAAGAAGCAGTATTACCATATTTGTACGAAAATAGTGCATGTGATATTTGCGTAAAATACAGTAATAAAAACAATCACAACATACTATTATAATTATTTTATAAAATGACATATTAATATTTTAAAAGTTGGAAGGATACAATTTCAAAGGGCAGCCCTTTAAAATAAATACATTTAGTTTAATGAAAAACTTACTATTATTTATGTTCTACATCCCAGTTTGGTGAGTAGTGTCTAGGATCTTAAAAAGTTTGCTAGAGGCCATCTAAGATACAACTATTAAGTCTCTACTCGTCTGGGGAGCAGAAGACAAAGAAGGAAACCAAAGACTCAGAGAAGAAACTAGTTTACAGGATTAACAGTCTACATGATCCACAGCCTCATCTACCCTGAGACCAGATCAGGGCCACAGTAGGTGGATCCTGACAGAACAGGAGAAAAATGTGGAACAGAACTGAAATTCTTAAAAAATCCAGACTTACTGGACCAGCTGAAACTGGAGGATTCCTCAAGACTACTGCCCTGAGATATTCTTTAAACCTTGAACCGAAACTATTCCCTAAGGTCACCTTTTAGCTAAATAAAAGTGGCTTATAAAATAAAGATTATAACCCGTGAATACCGCACTCCTTTAAAAAGTCATCTAAATGAGACCAAATGGTCAATAATTACTATGAAAAGGTGAGGGGCAGGGAAATTAGATTACTGGCAATGGAACAACCAGAACGAAATTAATGAGAATGTTAACACATTGTGAAAAATGTAATCAACATCACTGAATAATTTGTGTAGCTATTGTAAAATGGAAAACTAATTTGCTGTGTAAACTCTCATTAAAAACACAATATTAAAAAAAAATTTACCATTCTATAATTCTTTGCACTTCATCTCAGACCAGTAAAACATCATCACAAACCAATAGCCCCCTAAACACAAAAATCTATTGCTGTCGAGTCAATTCCGACTCAGCAACACAACAGGACACAGCAGAACTGCCCCATAGGGTTTCCAAGGCTGTTAACCTTTACGGAAGCAGACTGCCACATCTTTCTCCTGCGGAGCGGCTGGTGGGTTCAAACTGCTGAACTTTCAGTTAGTAGCTGAGGGCTTAACCACTGCACCACCAGGGCTCCTAAACAGACTCCTAGATGGGGGCATCTGAGAGTCACTACAAAATCCCAGGTGTAGCAATGCTTAAAAGACAGGGCCAAAAGAATACTGTTTCAGTACTGGTTCCTGACTACACCACTAACTAAGGTTTCTGGGGCTGGAGGATGTATGACATTCAAAACACAAAACACAGGGATGTCAATGAATTTAAATAAATTCCCTTAACATAATCAAGCTTAACAAAAAAAACTTTTCTTGTTAGTTAGGAACACTTCATTACTTAAGGCTTTCCAAGTCACAAAATGCCACATGTCCGAAAATCTGTTCTCCTTGTCAAAGATATGTAGTATCATACAAGCATAGACTACATTTATGCTTAGAAATTTGAGTTTTTCTTTTTCCATCCAATTTAAGTTAGGATATATTTAGCTTTCCATTTTGGCAAGCATGTTAATTCCCTTTGATTCTGCAATTCCACATCTAAGAATTTGTCCTAAGGAAATAATCCAAAATACAGAAAAATTCTCAGTTATAAAAGATGCTCAGTAGAGCATTATATTTAAGAGAAGTTGAAAATAATTTAATTATGTAAAAATAGGGGAGCCATGAAGAAATTAAGTAAATTTCTAAAAAGATTTTTTAAGCGTGGAGAATCCTTCTGATGTTAATAAACAAAGCAGGATACTAAATTATAGATTCAATAGAATCGCTGTTATTTTTCACGTGCACACAGACAAAAAAATTGCCATCAGTAAGTGTGCTTGAGTGGTGGGGTGATTTTTCTTTTCTTTATTTTCTATAATTTATTTTCAAAGTTTCTATAGTGAATATGTTTCTATAATAAGTATGTTTTATTTCTATGGCCAAAAAATGGTTTTTCAGAAATGTTTTGTCTTGCAGGAGTCTCTGACTCTTAGTATCTTTTTTCGTGCCACAGTCACAATAGACTTGTGACTCTTGTGTCGGGTTTTTTTTTTTTAATATTATGTAATGATAATTTATTTCACTTCAGGTAGCTGAAAGCACAACAAATTGTCCAGTCACTTAATCAAAGGCATTTTGGAGCTACAGCAGACCTTAGCGATCATTTATTTTGCACATGAGGAATCTTCAAGTTATACAGCATTGAGTGGCAGTCCAGTGCTCTTTCCACTCTACCAGGTCCACTTTCTAATTTTCTTTTCTTTTTTTAAATAGTTTTATTTTGGTGAAAATATATATAAAACATTTGCTAATTCAACATTTTTTTACATGTACAATTCAGTGACATTATGTCCATTACGTTGTACAACCATCCATTTCCAAATTATTCCACCACCATCAGCAGAAACTCAGTGCCCCCTAAGCAAAGATTTCTCCTTTCCCCCTCCCTCTCGTTCCTGGCAGCCACTAATAAACTTTGGTCTCTATACATTTGCCTATTTCACATAAGTAGGTTCACACAATATTTGTCGTTTTGCAACATGGATGAATCTTGAACACATTGCACTAAGTGAAATAAGTTAGACTCTTGTTTTTTTTAAACGGGCCTCTGGATCTTACTACTGAAAACATTCTTCTGTAGATGTTCCATTATAAAAAGAAAAGTTTTAAAAATTACACTTATATATCTTTTCATGATTATAAAGTTCTATCTGCATTCTGCTTACTACCTTATTAATACTTAACACTTCTTTGAGGGAGCTACAAATCTCATAGTATTAATGGAATCATACCTCAGGAAAAGCATATCATCTGAAAATAGGCCATTTATGACTCCACTTTCCTTCTCAAGGGCCAACATACTAATGTGAAGCTTCTTTGAATTCAGGAAGTCCAAAATTAACTTAATGATTTCAACTTCTTTTACATTCACTGTTTCTTCAGCCGTCATGTTGATAGCCTAAGTATTAAACAGAACAACAACAAAAAAAGTTAGTCCTATTGTTTTGTTTCTAAGTTTAACTGCCTGGAAACTACACATGACTGGTGTCTCGGGAATTTTTAGAATACATATTTTGAAATGAAATGAATTTAATATTTATCAAAACCAAGTCATTCTTTAAGGTGTGATAAAGGTATGGCTATGATTTTTTTAAAGCTCTATTCTTTGGAGATACATATTGGAATAGTTACAAATAAAATGATATAAAGTCTGATTTGCTTCAGAATAATCCAAGAAGACAACGTAAGGGAAAAGGTAAAGATGAAACAAGAATAATCATGACTATTGAGTGGAGTAATGGATAAACAGAGGTTCATTATATTATTCTGACTACTCATATATGTTTGAAATTTTCTAAAGAGTATTTTTAAAAATCATTAATAATCAAACCATGTTTAGCTATACATTGTCCTAATACATTCATTCAATAAGCACTTACTAACTTTTCTTGTGATAGGCACTGTCCTATACTCTGGAGTCATATGCAGGAGACACTGGCCCTGTCCTTAAGAAGCTTATAGTCTAGCAGGAACATCTAAGTGATGACCCTGTACTTTGGAGCCAAACAAAGCAAGGCTAGTTAAAATCTGCAACTTTAAGTCATATTGGTACTATCAACCTAAACATCAATGATTTCAATACTCTAAAAGTCTTTCTGACTCTAACCTCTAAGTTTGTGGTGGTACAATTTAGCACGTAAGTTATGAATTCATGAAGACTTAGAACTGGGAGGGATTCTGAAGATCATTAGGACAACATCCTCATTTTACAGATGAGGTCATACAAGTTAAATGGTCTAAGTTGTTGCAGTTTTCAAACGTTAAGGCTCAGAGCAATGCAAAAGGCTATCATGCTAGTCGACAAGCTGCAAAGAAACCTCATCAGATGGCATTTACTTTGGTGTACTCAAAATTGAAGGTCTACTTTTCAACCTTGATACACAACAATAAGGATTCACCAGCCTCAGGAAAACAGACAAATCATAAACCTCTCTCCCATCAGGCCAGCCACCCATTTCCTCATGCTTTAGATTTCCCTTGACAGCTTCTGAGCTGCCTACCCTCTCTCTGTTCATGGACTTTATCCTAAACAGAGTACACTAAAATTAATGAATTTTCCACACACTAAATTTTAATTACACTTGTCTTCTGAGATTACTCCTAGGGTACACTGATAAGGGATTTTAGTATTCCCCAAAATATTCAGGTAATTTTTACTATCAAAAGAACAGTTTTCACTAATTTAACCCTCAGAAAAATAATCTTATTCCCCTCCATCTCCAAGTTCTTAGAAGGTACTTCACTTATACCACCAGGTACCAACCATCAACTTAGTGGCAGAATTCAGACTATAATTTTCTAATGCTCAATTCAATATACCCAATAATATTAAACATTTTATAAGCATCATAGTATTCAACATTCAATCTAAATACTAGCTAAAATATTAAGTAACTATGGAGTGGAATCTAGGGTTATAGTCCTATTTAAATCATAAATACAAGTTTAATACTGCAGCCATTTCTGGTAGTAAAGCTGAAGAGAAGAAGAAACATATTCTCACAAATACGTACTTTACACTGACTTTACATTTAAAATTTGAAAAGGTACCAGAAAATATATCCTAATTAATCTAGAATTTATTCAGGTTTAAAAAAAAAACTAATTAAAAAAGACAAGTATTAATACTGTACTAGAAATTCCCAGTAGAAAAGTATGTATTTTAATCACTCAATCCAGAATTTTAACTTATAAACTTCACCGTTGCTAGATACAATACAATACAAACATAGGCACGTCCTTGATGACTGTATCTTAGAATTACTCTGTATTACTGAAACATTTATAACCAAACCAAACGACTCATAGTGACCCTACAGGACAGAGTAGAACTGCCCCATAGGGTTTCCAAGGAGCGGCTGGTGGATTCAAACTGCTGACCTTTTGGTTAGCAGCCACAGCTGTTAACTACTGCGCCACCAGGGCTTCCAAAATCCTAGGTATATAATTTAGAAATGATATATACTATATACACATTTTAAAAGATAACACATAAAAACATATAATTCATGAACTTTTTTTAAATCTCCCTAAACTATTCATCACTACAAAGTTAGAATTTTTTGTCCAATTCAGAGAGTAGAACTCAATAAATGCTTCCTCCTTACTCGAAAAAGCTATAGACTAATAAGATTCAAACTAGCTTAGGGACTACTAAAATTATCTTTTAAAATGAGATGCGCAGGACATAGCATATGTTCAATAAATGTTAGCTGAATTAACATGAAACACAAAAATCAACAAAGAAATGTCTCTACAAGAGCACAAAATAGGCGTCTTTGTTTCCAACTATTCTAAAAGCCATTCAAAAGGACAGAGTTCTGATCCTTCAGTCCAACTACTTAGCCAAAGCCAACTCTAACAGCATCTTTTGACAGACAGCAATCTGCCAGCCCATGGTATATGTGAACAAACACTTATTCACCATGCAGAATTTATGCGGGGCCAACAGCAGGGTTTATGCCACTGAAAATAAAAGACAAAATGGAAAAAAACTCAGAGTGGCTCACTGTTTCCATCTTAAATGACAGGTTTAACTCTAAGGAAAAAAAAATCACAAAAACTTAACTCTCTGGAGTTTCCTTTAAGAAATAAATTTTTTACTTATAGCCCACATCTGGACTAGGTGAGATGAAGAAACAACAGTTTTTTAAAAAAAAAAAAGGATATCTGGAAACCAGCTGGAAGGTGGTTAGTATTTTAGTACTTAGATACAATTAACACCTACAGAAATGAAATTCCAGATGGGGCCTCTACGTGGACTCCCACTAATTACTATCTTAGTGAAACAACATTAGAAGAATGTATTAAATAACAAGAAAAAATATTTTTAGAAATAATGTTCACTGTTAGATGAAAGGTAAAATGTTAACAACAGGAAAGAAAATAGAAATACACTGACTTCTATGTATTATTTTTGTACACAGATACGGGAAAAGTTTCATGAAAATAAAATCAGTGGCAGCTTTCCAACCAAGTATAAATAGATATGATTTAAGTGTTCTTTTGCAACAAGGTTACTTACTTGAAATACAGATTAGGAAGGAAGAAAAACATGCAAGGCTAAGAACAAGTCAGAAGTATAAGGTTAAGGGAATTTAGGGCAGAGCCATCATAAATTTTATAGTTATAAAAAAAGTGCTTAAGAAAGACTCCATTAATCCCCAACCCCACCCCACACAATAAGAACTGCTCCCTTTAATCTTCCAAGTATCACAGAGTGCCTAACACTGAACCATAATGCTTTCCAATTCCAGCTTACAGGCAAAAATGCAGACAAAGAGATGAAGTATTGTGAAGTTTTTAATAAAATATCAAACTGCAACACAGGACTTCTGCACTTCTGCCTGTTAAAAAAGTGGAGAAAATTTTGCTATCTTTTGATAAAATGGTATTCCAAAAACTGATGTTGTTAACAGTTCATTTAATTGTAAATATCTGATCCTTCAAGAATACAGATGTGATGTTGCAAGTCACTTAACCTCTATGGGCCTCAATTTCTTCATACGTTATGTAAGAGGGTTAATGTGACTTATTTCTATGATAGCCCTTCAAGGTTTCTAATTTGCTTAAATTCACATTTCAAATTCAATAACAGAAAGTAAATGTTCTTAGGGTTCAGGGGAGAATATCAAGTCTGGGATAATCAGAAGTCTCCAGTCTATAAGGTCAGTTTAATAAGAGGGAAGAAAACAGATTTGTTTTCGATTATTAAAGCAAACAACAAAAGAAAAGCCCTTCTAACTGCAAACCTCTGTCATGTCTGCTAATCAGATAACGTGTGTGACTTGGATGTAGCATGTGTCACTTCTTATTGTTGACATCTGTTCTCTATTCATCAATTATTTTAGTTTACCTTCTGGAACTGTGAATGATTTTTGGCCTAAAGAAACAAATTATGGTTAAAACAAGTGCAGCTTTATATCACCATAAAAACAAAAAAATCAGCTACATAAACTATATGTTACGTATATGCATAAAACATCTCTGGGGAAAAAGACACACACACAAGAAATTGGTAATAATGGTTGTGTCCAAGAATAGGAATAGGAAGAAGACTTTTCACTATATAACCTTTTTTACCTTCTGAATTTTGTACCATGTGTAAAAAATACTAAAATTTTTAAAAATGAGACATAAGTAACTAATTTCCAATTGCAAATTACTTGCCTTTTGTGTTAAGAAGCTATGATCCTGAATTTCTGCTTAGTGAAGCTTTATGTCACTGCACTAATCCTGAAAGGAATTGGTAAACTAATTTATGTAATGAAGTAATAGCATTTTAAACAGAATGATTTGTATTTTTTTCCATAACCTGAGACCTCTTCTCAAATCTGATTCAAATATTATTTCAATTTTTCTTTATTATATTAAAGTATTCGTATGCTTTCTATATTTAAATCAACAAATATTTTAAAACATATTAATTACTGAAGTACTAAAAATTTACAAGATAAACAAAAACTATTTTTGACCCAGGTTGCTTAATTAAGCCACATAACCCAGACACTGTAAAGGAAAAAATTATCAGATCTGACACCAAGAATGTAAAACGTAAACCTTCCATTCAAAACAAGTTGCCATAAACAAAGTTAAAATACTAGTCACAAACTAGAATTAAATATTGACAACATACACAGAAATGGTTACATTCTAGAACATATAAATAGCATCTTCAAATTGACACCAAAAAAAAAAAAATCCAGTGGAAAAACGCACAAAGAATAGAAACACAATTCACAGAAGAACAATAAATGACCAATACATTTATAAAAAGATACTCAACCACATTAATGGTATTAAAATAAGATACGATTTATGGCCTACCAGTTTTGGAAAAATTAAAACGACCTTATAATCTCTAGTGTTGGCAAGAGTGTGTGTAAGTGCCATTTCACACAACTATTGTTAAGAATGTAAAGTGGGACAGTATTTTTGATAGAGAATTTGACAGCATGAAATTTTTACCTATGAAAAACTTAAATGTATATACGCTTAGACTCACCAATTCCAATTCTACTTCTAGGAACCTATCCTGCAAAAATAGTTGCAAATGTACATAAATGTACACACATAAAGTTGTTCCCTGAAGATATGTTTGTAATACAGAAAAATTAGAAGTAAACTAAATGTCCATCAACATAGAATAGTTAGCTTATGGTAAATTCATACTGTAGCTTACCAATGTAGTGATGTAGGTTTACTCATCCTAAAATGGAAAAGTCCCAGAAAGCACATCATATAACAATATAGCTATCCATAAATATTTGCTGGATGAATGGATTTATAAAATAGGCTCATTGATTTACAAAAGAAGGGAGGGTCATGATATTTCTCTGTCTAAATAAATACACAAAAGTCTGGAAAGATACATACCAAACTATTAACTGTGCTTACCTCTGAAGAGAGGAATAGAATTGGGATGGGGGGTGGGGATCTAGGAAGGGAAAAAGTTGAAGGGAGACGTTTTTTGTTCTCTATCCTTGGAAACCCTACGAGGCAGTGCAACTCTGTCCTATAGGGTCGCTATAAGTCGGAATTGACTCGATGGTAACAAGTTTGGTTTTCAGTTTGTGTTAACTATGGTTTACAAGCAATATATATTCATACACTACTTGTATGTATAATCAGGCAAAGAAAAAAACTATGAAAATGCAAACACACACATAATTTATAGAATTATATCTCAAAGGTTCTCTCTCCTATATGAAGGTACCAACTAGAGTAGAATCCCAAAGATAGGATTACCTGCTATATTTACAATGCAAAAACTACCAAGTACTGTTCTGGGATCTTTACATATATGGTTTAATTTGATCTTTACAAAAACCCTATGAGACAGGCAATTTCATCCCCATTTTACAGATGAAGACACTAAGGCTTAGTGAGGTTAAGACATTAACCCACTATATATCTCACTAGCAGCTGAATGCTTCCTTCAGAAGAGTGTCAGGAGATAAACCCTGACATCAGCAGCCATGTCAACACCAACAATGTAATCTTTAAAAAGTGCCCTACTGAACAGGGTAGTAAAAAAAAAAATAGAGCAAAGAAAGACATATACAGACACAGACACACAGACACACACTGACATATATACACACACACACACACACACACACACACACACACACACAAGGTTTTGTTGTTGTTAGGTACCATTAAGTCCACTCCAACTCATAGTGACCCTATGTACAACAGAAGGAAACACTGCCCGGTCATGTGCCATCTTCATAATTGTTGCTATGTTTGAAGCCATTGTCGCAGCCACTGTGTCAATTACATATATATATATATACTATATATATACCTTTAGATCAACTCTTCATTAGTTTCTTAAACATCTGGGCAAACAGAACTCTTCAACTCTTCATTAGTTTCTTATACATCTGGTCTCTCTTGTCTTGGTAGTCAGACACGGGAATTGTCTCCCTTCCTACCCCCCTCACCTCTGTAATTCATATCCTAAGCTTGGTAGCAATGAAAATTAAAATTTCTGGCTGTGAAAGAGAGACAGAAATACAGACAGAGAGGACAAAAGGACAGAGAGAGACAGGACAGGTAGAGAAAGAGACACAGAGACACAGAAAGAGACAGAAAAAGAGAGGGAAGAAAGGAGGGAATTTCTATACCCCTTCAAGGCACCTGTGGAAGGCAGTCTCAACGATGGTCACCAATGAGCCTCCTGATGTTCACACCCTAGTGTACTCCCCGCCTTGAGTGTAGGCTGGATTTAGTGACTCACTTCTACCCAATAGAGTACAGCAGAAGTAGTGGGATGTCACTTGTTATAAACTGACTGCAGTGTCATCTTGAGTACAAGGGTGTGCTCTCTCTCTCACACCACTCACTCTGGAGGAAATCAGCTGCCATGCCACGAATCAGCCATGTGGAGAGATCCAAGTGGTGAGGAACTGAGGAAAGCCTCCAGTCAACAGCCAGTGAGAACTGAAGCCCTCAGTCCAACAGCCCACAAGGAGCAGAGGTCCAAGTCATTCAGCTTGGAAGCAGGTCATTCCCCAATCGAGTCTTCTGGTAAGACTACAGCTTCTGTGACAGCTTGACTGCAATCTCATGAGAGACCCTGAGTTACAGGCACACAGCTAAGCCATGCCCAGATTCCAGACACACAGAAACTGTGAGACAATAAATATTTGTTATTTAAAGCCAATAAATTTTGAGGTAATTTGTCATGCTGCAACAGATAATATAGAACCCCTTTGATTGTTTGACAAGTATAAAAAGCTTTTTTCTAATATTGAATTGAAATCTACTTTCTTCTAACTTTCATGTAGTTTTGTCTGCAGGGGCAGCATACTACAAGTCTGTTAGGTTAAAAACTTTCACACATTTGAATCAGACAATAATCATCTCTTCCTCTACTTCCTTCATAAAACATCACTTCCAGATCCCCCACCACTCTGGTCATCCTCCTCTCAACATTTGTTAATCTCCCTTTTAAAGCACCTAAAATAGAACATAATATTCTAGGTGGGGTCTGATTAGCAATTATATTCAGTGAAACTAACGTTCCCCATGATGTAGCCACTTTACAAAGAATGCACCTAAAGTTGCTTTATATCATCTATTCTGTGAAATACTGCTTTTGCACTTCCCAGAATTTCACTTCCTGTTTGCTTTTTTTAATTTCTAAATTGGATCCAACCTATTTCCAAGTTTACAAAACAATCCAAAAAAAATTAAACTAAAAATGGACATTTAGACTTTAATTTTAGCTGAGTGCCATAAAATTTTCTCAAAGATTTTACATACGGTTCCATTTTCTTTTTCAGTACATTAAGAGTCACAAAGCATGGTACACAGCCATAGAAAAAACATTATTTGAACTAAATAATACAAAAATTTTACATCATTTTTCATGTAGTACTAATTTTAAAACAGCCATATAACCTAAGTGGAAATAAAAAAAAAAAATAGTTCTACTAATTAAGTCTTCCCTTCAAATTCAAATCAAACAAAACTCCCAAACTGGCTTCCAGTCTTTCAGTGACATACATTAAAAAGGCAAGTTCTGGCATGAATCCTACTAAGAAGTATTTAAGCAGCTCCTAACCAAGCAGGATCTCATGCCTGAACCTGCCTTTTCCACACTAAAGTAACAAGCCACCGAATTCTTTCACTCCTTTCATTTTATCCGTATTTTATAAACCATATTTCTAGTTCTTCCATTCTTTCAACAAATATTTATTAAGAACCTATGTGTAAAGCATTATATTGCCACTATGGGGGGGGAGGGGTAAGAATGACAGACCATGGGTCCTGCCCAGAAGGAGCCTACAGTCCAACAAGAGACATTAACACCTGTATAAAAGTAATATACATAAAATATAAATATAAAATAAAGAGTGCCATAACAGAATTACAAATAAAGTGTCATGCAAGTTCAGAGGGGTAATGAGGTTTCCTGCTAAAGATGGCTTTGAAGGATTATTAATATCCTACTATGCAGAGATAGGAAGGGAAAGGTACTAACACAGAAAAATAAGTGCAGAGCCAAAAATGGAATGACCTGGTCTAGCTGACTCAAATTTCATGACCTTTTCACTGTAACATTCCGACTTTTACACAGGTAAAAACAAGAGGGGATAATTAGGATTCAAGTAATCTTAAACCTAACGTCAAAGTTTTAGAGATTGGAACTCAACTTACTTCCTATAAGTCAGAATCAACTCGACGACAATGAGTTTATACAGTGATTTGCCATTCATTAGAGGAGTAAGTCTAAGGCAATGTTTCTTAAACTTTTCTCAAGTGCAGAAGAAACCATCCCCAGGGAGCCCTTAGGCATAAAATTTCTCTGAAGTCTTTGAATTTTACCTTAGAAATCAGTGTGAATATTGCATTCTCCATATCATCTTTTTGTGGTTTAATACAAAAGCAATACTTTCTACCAAAGTCTTCCAAGTGCAACTGACGACAACTCCATAAGTGTGTGCCATGTTATGTGACTACAGGTTTATCTCTTTCCACATTGCAGCATACCTCCAAGAGTGCAAATATTCCAATTTGAAAAGCACAGATAGAGGGGATAAAGATATTTCTTGATTATTCAAGAACCAATGATCCATACTGAGCATCATTTAGCACCAAATGTAACTCAACTCAAACTTACTGACCATAGCCTTATTTTCTATAATATGAGAACATCCCGTTGAAAGCAGGAATGCAACCCTAACCCACATATAGGGAGGAAACACCCTTTTCTCTCTGTTACCCACAGTAATCAAGAACCTCTGCAAGGAATAAGGATATACCTCAATAGTCCATCAGTTTTTAAGGCCATTGTAAGAAATAAGGCCCTCGGCCTAGAAATGCTAAATAGATTATACAGAAATTTTTAATTATTCTTGTCAATGCGCCCTTTTATTAAAAACTAATCAACAGATGCCTTAAATTTTTTTCCAAAGCACTTTCAAATGCATTATTTTATTTAACTTCAGAGTCTCTTCCCAGACTAAATCAATAGCAGGTATTATGCTCCTTTTACAGATCAAGAAATCAGAGTGGGTCTTCCAAGAATGTAATCAGTAGCAAAGGGAAGCTTAAATACAGGCAATTTGCTTTCCAGCTTACTGATCTACTAAGAAAAACTGCAATTCTTTTCGTACTTATTTTGAAGTGTTTCTCAAACTGCAGCATCTATCAAGCATATCTACATGCTGTCCACTCACTAAGTAACTAATAAACTTGATTTCACAAACAGAAAAAGAGGCTGAACACAATTATGTAACTAGGCACATAGGATAGTACCCCTGTTTTCTTATGATACATTCCTAGTACTGGCTTTTATAAAAAAGAAAGCACTAGAAGTGGGAGGGTGTGAGATAACCACGCGTTAACATCCCTTCACAAAAAAAATTACATATTCATAATGGCAACCAAATTCAACTGTTTTTTTACCTAACACTATGCTGTACTGTTATCAATTGCTTGTCTTTTTTCCATCACTGTATAATAATTTTTCTTTCCGATTGGAAGCAATCCTCTCCTCCAAACTAAGGTAAAATTATTCATTGTATCTTTCTCCTAAATAAGACCTCCAGAATATACCATATAAAGGGAAACGGGCTCTTAAGCATTTCTCCTTTCCAGTAAAATTTCAATGCTGTTTACACATGCCAGCATTGAAAACAAAAACATTCTACTTGGATTTACTGCGAAAAAAAATTATAGCATATTAAAAACCTACATGTTAATTTCCATGCCATTAACTTCTTTAAGCATTCTATGAAGTCTACAACAAAGGGAGGAAAATAGGTGTTAGGATCACAACCGACGAATCAGGGTGGAACAAAGACTTCTCCTTTCATTACGCAGAGAGAACCAAGTTGCCAAAAACGCTCCCCTTAGATACAACGCGTGGTTACAGACTGCACGCATGGGTACTGAGAAGAAAAATCATCTGGTCAATTGCTGTCCCTGCATACCCCCGCCCCTTTTGCCCAAGGCCTCACCCCAGAGCTAGAGAGCCAGTCTCTCTCTCCCCAATAAGAGTAAACCGCTTAACCCTACAACCTCCCGTCTCTTCTACGCAAGCGCCCCCGGCACAACACCCTTTCAAAATCCAGTCGCTGCTCCTCTCCCCCGACAGCGCCCAGACCCCAAAAGCCTGCTCATATTGACCACTGACGTAAGAAAGGCCAACCGCGGCCCCTACGGGGCTGCCCCACGCCGACGCTCAGCTCCGGGCCCCGCAGCTCGCTCCTCTTCTCCCAGGCAAGGCATGCCCAGAAAGGCACGGGAGTGCGCTCCTCAGTTCTCCCACGGACTCGCAGAGGGGCGAAGAAGAAACAATCAGCATAGTCAGCCCCCTCTCGCCTCTCAGCAGCAGTGAGATGGGCACGAGCCCTGCTTTCGCTTACTGCTCATGGTCGGGCAGTGCCAGGGCGAGGGGCGTCGCTCTGCCCCCAGAGCCGCGCTGGTAATAGGGAGAAGGTGTGGTCCGGGAGCGGCGGGCTCAGATCGTGGCCCGGCAGTTCCCAGATCCTTATCCGGCGGCTCCGGGGCCTCACCTATGACCCCCGTCCGCACCCAGTCAGCACCCAAATCTACCCAAGACCATTCTCCGGGGCTGCGAACGCAGCCCTCGGGGCCGCTGGGGTCCAAGCCCTGTCAGCTGGTGACAGGTGGTGACGGGTGGCCATGGCAACCCGAGGTGTGCAGCGCGGCCCGACCCCGCCTCCGCCTCTCGGAGGAACTCACCTGAGGGCTCCGGTCGAGCCCGGAGAAGCGGCAGAGGAGAAAGCGGCTAAGAGGCCGGCGACCGGGGCCCAAAAGCGGTAGGCTCTGGGCTGTGGTGGGAGTGCGAGGGCGGTGGTCTGGGCTTGGCGTCAGTCTTCCCTCCTGCCGCCCGCGCGTCAATCCATCAGTTCGTCAGTCCGTCCTTCCTCCCGCCCGCCCCTCCCAGGCCGGCAGCCGCTCAGCTCAGCCTCTTGCAGACTGCGGTTGTCAAGCGGTGCTGGAGCCGAGCTCTAGCCACGAGCCGCAGCCAATCGCGGCACTTCCCTAAGACGCCTCAGGACCCCGCCGTGCAGGGCGGCCAGGCCCGTGCCTGAGCTGAAGGAACAGTCCTCTGGGCGGGGCCAAACAGGGAGCGGGCGGGGCGAAACCGCGGGCGGGCGGGGCCAAACCACCCGCGGCGAGGGGGTTACTGGCCTGGAGGGAACCCCGGGCCGGCGCTCCTAGGACCCACGGGACTCAGAGGGAAAAACCGGTGGGGCAATTGCGTGAGAGATCAGCAGCTAGAACGCAGACCCAAAGTCGGCCGGTGACCCTGTGTCCCGAAATAGCGTGGAAGGCCTTGTCGCCTTCGATTGGAGAAGTTGCCTGCGTATTAGAATTGACTCTTAATATTCCTCGATAACTTGTTAATAAAAACTAATGAAACAAATCTTGCCTCCTCCCCGTCTCTCTCTGCTTTCCCAGACCGCCCTTCCTCCCAGATAATTCCTGCAACTTATTTGTTGCCTTCCTGATTTCTCATTTTTTGGTGCTGATCTGCCTGCCTGTAATCATTTTTCAGTTACTTAAAACTTAACATTTATTTATTTTTGTCTACACTGTTTGGTTGTAACCCCTTTGACAGGAAAAACCTACTACTTCCCACCCCATCGGTGGTGCAGTAGTATTCTGCAAATGAATCCTTGCATGCTGAAGGGAGCTGAATTAAGCATTTGGGGGTATAACCAAGAAGAGCTAAGGAAGAATACATGACACAAACCTGTGAGAAACTCCTCGAACAAAGGCTAATAATGAGCTGGGTCTCCCAAAGATGGGGTAAAGGAGACTGGTAACCGAGAGGGTAGAGGGAGAGTCATTACCTAGGAGGCAGCGAGCTTCTTTGTGTTAATGGTGATGGAATAATTTAAAACGAACAGCAGTGACTATTGCACAACATGATGAACGCAATCAGTGTCACTGAGTTGTATAATAAAAAGTGGATATGTTTTTAACACAATAAAACTTCTTTAAAAAAAGACTAGTAAAGAGAATAAACATCCAAAACATTTCTAGGAAGGAAGAATCTGGTTCAGTTCAAAATAAAAGAAGAGATAGCTTGAGAAAAAGATTCTAAGAAAAGTATTTACAAATTCAGGAAAAACAATTTACCCACAAGAGCTGAACTGCAAGACTTCAACTGCCCGTATCTTGGCTAACTTGTGGCAGGAAGTCTTCATCATGAACACTCTCAGTGATAAGTGATGGGCAAATAAATATAAACATAACATTACCCAGGGTCTTGATACTGGGGGAAAAAAAAAAAACTTTACAAAATGTTTAATTTGAAAAAATGGGCAGATACACCCTGGCAACAAATAATCTTCCAATTATTTTGCCAGAATAGTTCACCTAAGAACCTATCACAAACTCTTGATTCTTGGCCATAATCTTGGTCAAAAGAACAAGCATCATTTAAATATTTAACTCTTCAACCAGATCTAGACAAAGTTACTAATCAGGGACAATCTGACAAACATTTGAGCATCTATTATGTACAGAG
>NW_004444140.1:850470-860158 GCF_000243295.1 Trichechus manatus latirostris | reverse complement strand
GGGGGGGGGGAGAAGGAACCTGAAACTCCGGTACTAGACTGGTCTTAGCATTCATTAAGTACAAAATGAAGCACTTTGCTATGTTCTCATTTAAGCCTCACAATCTCCCTTAAAATGCCTGTTAATTATTTCCATTTCAGAGATTAAGGGAAATAACTTGCCCAAGGTCACGCTCACACAGACAATATAAAGCAGAGCCAGGATTCGATCCATTCTGACTCTTAAAACCTTCTTTATCCGCATTACTTCTCTCTGTATCAACGGAGATTTTAGTCTAAAGAAAATGGGCCGTATTCTGACAAGGCAGAGCAGATAAAAGGTCTTATAAATGTTTATATTCCCCGTACCCTATAGCATAGTGCCACTTGCATCTAAATTTTCAAGAAATAGTAATCAGTATTGTCAAAAGCAAATACAGAACCACTATTATTTCCTGAAAAAAGGGGGTGGGAAGAGGTAAGGAGCTAAGCACTAAAATACAAAACATTGGTACACCTTATCACTCGTACACTGATAAATGCATTGACTGTTGTATGTTTGCTTCCTATTATAACATCAAGTTTTACACTACAACCTTAATAGCTGTTAGCCTGAAGTATCACCTTTCCTTCTAGACTCAGCCACACTGGTAAGATTAGATCTTCTTGTTTTTCAGTCTAGTTGCTGCAATAGCAGCGAATTGTTCAGAAAGGACAAGGCTTTCTTAGATGAAGGAATATCCTTAGATCCTGAGGTACTGCTTCAATCATTCACCAAATGCTTGTTGAGTGCCTACTCTAGGTCAGGAACTAGGTTAGGCATTATTTGAAAATGCAGGTTCTAACTTGACAGAATGATTCAGGATGCTTTGTGACTTAAATGCCTACAAGCCAAGGTGGACCTTCTTTAATATGATTTTCAAATCTCATTTCTAAGAAGAGGAATAGAAGTTTTTGGTTTTCCCCAAATAGCAGAAAGAATCTGAGTAGAAACCCAAGCTAGGAAATCTTGCCTCAAGGAGTTCAGGAGAAGAAGAACTTGTTTTTAAAAGCTCCACTCTCATTACTAGAATACGCACACATATACATACAATGAACACATACACACACCAAAAAGCTTTGCGCTTTACTGGTAGATAGTACCCCCGTTCTGGCAGAAAAAAGTACCACCGCCACTGCTTCTCCTTCAAACAGCTCAAGGATTATGTAGGTGGAATTACCTGGGTCTAACTGGGTTCTTATCTAGACCCCTAAACAAAAGCTTAAATTATGTATAAGTATCGATGGTTAAGAAGCCCTGGTGGCATAGTGGTTAAGTGCTCGGCTGCTAACCAAAAGGTCAATGGTTCAAACCCACCAGCCACTCCACGGGAGAAAGATGTGGCAGTCTGCTTCGGTTAAAGATAGCCTTGGAAACCGTATGGGGCAGTTCCACTCTGTCCTATAGAGTCGCTATGAGTCGAAAACAACTCAACGGAAATGGGTTATCAATAGTTAAACCTAGTGAAGAAAAATACATTATTCTAGTTTCAGTATAAAAAGAGATATACTTTTATTTATATTAAGTAAATATCTGGATGTTATATTGAAAATAAAAAATGTTTTGTCAAAACTAAATGTTTATCTCATTTTAATTAGGTCATTGAAATACTTCAAAATTCAAAAAAAAGTAAACTGAATGTTAGGAGATGTTAATAATACATAAAGTATATTATATTAAACATCATAATTTCAGATGAGTATTTTAGGACAAGACTAGTAAGCTTCTAATAATATGCTTGATAATTTAGTAGGACTTGCTATAAAGATGGAAAAAAAATTAGAGATTCACCAAAATGAGTCTGGGTAAGTATCTTATTGTAAGTTCACATGATCCAAAATAAAATTATAAAAATCCTAATTCAGAAAAGTTAAATATAATATTAGCATTTCTTTTAGGATTTGGTAAGTTACTAAGTAGACTTTTTTCCTAATAATTTTCCAGTTATTTATCTAAAATGGCCATGCTAGGGCAACAGACAAAATGATTTTAGTTTTAGTGATTGTTCTTCCTATCCTAAAAGAATACACACAAGAATTTAGAGTAGTTTACTACCAGGCTTTCTGGTAAGTATAAAAGTGAGCATGTACATGAAAGTCTCAATGCTACAAATACCATACGGAATTTTGCACAACAGCTCAAATTGAAACTCTTATCAATCTAACGGTAATTAATAAGAAATTTGCTCCTTACCTTATTTCTACAATTTTAGAATTTCATTTATCCACATAACATATAGGAAAACGCTATCTGGGTTATGCCTCAAATACAACAAGTGCTTAATAAATACTCATCTGATATATCAAAACTTTTTCCTTGATCCTATCCCATAATGTAACAGTCTGAATAGCTCATGTGGTCATATATCAGCACCCAGGAAAAGCAGCAGCCTTCAACGAGACATTTACCACCTTGTTCACTGGTCATCCACCCCTCCAATCTCTACTTGTGGCAAGAAGGAAAGTGTGGGGACTCTGAGAAAATCAGGCCCAGAGAGTTAGAAATGTTCTAGGGTGCAGGCAGAACTTTTAAAAGTTCCTGATTTTTAGGCATAATGCTCAGTGTTATCAGCATTGATGAGTAACTTATGAGGCTTCCTTGAAGAATCAGGAAGTAAAATTGCCCCCTTTGAATTATCTCTGAGATCAACACTTAATGGGGCTGGAGCAGAGATATACAAAGTTACCTTAAAGAGACAAAGACAGACACACCCGTAAGTGGGTACTGTCAAATGAAAGTGGAAATTCAAGCCAAGTTTCTAGTGTCAGTAGCAAGACCATGCTGTTTCCTAGGGCTGAAGTTAGCTGTTTTCTAGGGATGCTGTAACAGAAATGGGTGACTTTAAAAAACAAATTTGTTTTCTCACAGTTCAGAAGGCTAGAAGTCCAAATTCAGGGCACATGCTCTAGGGGAAGGCTCTCCCTCTGCTGGCTCTGGGGGAAAATCCTTGTCTCTTCCAGCCAGGGCCTTGAAAGATTCATTCCAGTTCAAACTCCTGCTGAGAATCTGCATTTCCATCCCAGATATACTGAATCAGAATCTACATTTAAACAAGATCCCCGTATGATTCTTATGTATACACAAGAATTTTTTTTAAACAAGACCCCAGGTGATTCTTATGTATATATAGGAATTTTAACAAGATGTCCGGGTGATTCTTATGTATAAACAAGATTTTTTTTTAACAAGATGCCCAGGTGATTCTTATGTATACACAAGAATTTAAACAGGACTCCCAGGTGATTCTTATCTATCATAAGCGTTTAAACAATATCTTGTTAAAATGTAGATTCTCCTTCAGTATATCTGGGGTGGAAATGCAAATTCTCAGCTGGAGTTCTAACTAGAATGAACCGGTTTGAAGCCCTGCTTCCAGCATTCCTTAGTTCTGTGGCATCTATCTTCTCCATTTGTGTTTCCTTGTCTCTGTTTATAGTGCTCCTTACAACTCAGAAATGAGTAGGTTTAGGACACAACCTACACTGATATGGCCTCATTAACACAACAAAGAAAATCCTATTCCCATACGACTATTACATCCACAGGTACAGAGATTAGGATTTCAACCTGTATTTTGGGGGACACAATTCAATCCCCAGGCAACACACTCCTTGCATTGCTTCATGCCCTGATGAGCCATTTTTCCTATTTCTGTATTAACTCTATCCTTATCTTACCCAATGCTATAGATAATGCATTCATTTAACTACCCTCCTTTGGATTCAGCCTCATAATTATGTTTCAGTTTACCACGTGTCTGCCTAGAAAATAAGAAAAAAATTTGCTGGTCATACAGGTACAAGTTTAGTTCTCACAGTAAATTAGTAAACTGACATCCCATTTTCATACATTAGTTTTATGAGCTTGGTTTCTATGAGTCTGTCCCGAGAGATGGATGTGCTCTCCATGTGCTGATGAAGTCAGTTTCTGAGCCTGCAATGCTGCAGATCAGACTCTAGACTATAGTACATTCACCCAAGTAATGCAACCTGCTGAGGCCTCTTGGGAGGCAGCCAAATGACTCTCCAGGCAACACCCTTCTCTACTGCTGAGAGGCCAGATGAGCCATTTCCCCCATTTTAAAATATCTACACTTAGAATTAATGTTACTGTTTTCACTCAAGAACACCAGTTGAAACACAGTAAAACCAAATATTCCAAGTACAATCATAGGAGACATATTAGACACTCTGCTTGAGTGTCAAATAAGCTAGCTAAAAAAAGAAAAGGAAAAATCTTTTTAAAGAGAGATTCACTTAAAACAAATGGGAGAGGGGAACTATTACTGAGTAAAAGAAATTTAGACACACCAACCAAATACAATGACTGACACCTTACTTAGACTCTATTTCAAACATACTTTGGTAGGCAGAGTCATGGTCCCCAAAAGATGTCCATGTCCTAATACTTGGAACCTGTGAATATATTACCTTACATAGCAAAAAGGACTTTATTGTTGTAATTAAATTAAGGACTTTGAAATGGGGAGATTATCATGGATTGTCCAGGTGGCCCAATATAATTTCATGGTTCCTTAAAAGCAGAGAACATTTCCCAGCTGTGGACAGAGGGATATGAAACAATGGAAGAAGGATCAGAGGTGCAACATTGCTAGCTGTGGTGTAGTGAATTACTTAATATGGCTCTTCTAGCTATACTCTTTGTGACTCCTACACAGTGATTGGGTGGGACTGTGCAAATAAAGTACTCATGGCCCACCAAGGGGATTGGACAGCCTGCTAACAATGCAAATAAGTTGCTTGTGCAACCCTTGTGCGGAACTAGTCAGTTTTGCCATCTGTCATGGATTGAATTGTGTCCCCCAAAAATATCTGTCAACTTAACTGAGTCATAATTCCCAGTATTGTATGATTGTGTAATCTGATGTGATTTCTTTATGTGTTGTAAACTCTATGATGAGGTTATATATGATTTCCTTATGTGTTGTAAACTCTATCACTACGATGAGGTTATACTGATGAGGTTTACAAGATTGGATAGTGTCTTAATCCAATCTCTTTTGAGATACAAAAGAGAGAAGCCAGCAGAGACATATGGGAACCTCATACCACCAAGAAAGCAGTGCTGGGAGCAGAGCGCGTCCTTTGGACCTGAGGTTCCTGTGCAGAGAAGCTCCCAGACCAAAGGAAGATTGATGACATGGACCTTACTGCAGAGCTGACACAGAATGCGTTCCCCTGGAGCTGACACCCCGAATTTGGACTTGTAGTCTACTGGACTATGAAGAAATAAGCTTCTCTTTGTTAAAGCCATCCACTCATGGTACTTCTGTTAGAGCAGCACTAGATAACTGAGACACCATCCCACTAGGCTTAAAAAGAGAGCCAATCCCAGAGCAGAGAGGGGACCTCACTACCATGAAGAAAGAAGAGCTTGGAGCAGAGCCTGTTCTTTGGACTCAGGGTTCCTGCACTGACAACTTCCTAGACCCAGCAGACAGACAGCAAGCTGTAACACCAGAAGCAGTGCAAGATGGCAAGAAGTGGTGGCAGAGAAACAGCGGCAGCAGAACTGGCACAAGATGGCGCAATGGGCTTCCTGGCCCACAGAGCAAGGTGGCTACAGTGGTTGTGCTGAGAGAGCTGAGCACCTTCAGGCAGGAGGTTTGCTGCTTGCTGGCGGAGTGCAGTGTCTCCGGGTACTTGGCAGGGCTAGGCTTGCCAACCTATGGAGCGAGAGAGCTGAACGCCTTTTGGCCGAGGCTTATTGGCAGAGTAGGGTGCTCTGGGCCTTACTGGCAGAGCTAAAGAGCTTTGTAACACTTGGCTGAGCAGGGCAGAGGCCAGGCCAAGAGGCCAAGGGTCAGGAAGAGGCTTGCCTGTGGGCACTGCTGAGAAGAAGCTGTCCTGACCAAAGAACTGTATCATGAGTCGTGCCTCATCCTGAATTGTATAACGTATTACTTCCCTAATAAACCCCATAACTGTGAGTGTGGTCTATGAGGGCTGTGTGGCCATTGCAACGAATCAACAGACCCAGCAGAAAAGTAGAGAGTGCTGTGGGACAGATGGCTGGTGTCAGAATTTGCAAAAAGGTTGGAGAGTGGAGCTATGTCTGACCACCACCTCACAGGAATCAGCTTTGGGCTGATGCTGCTGATGGTGATTCTCCTCCCTCCTGATGCCACATCATTTTTTTTTTTTACTAGCTTTGAAGACGGAGAAAGGGGACCATGAGCCAAGGAATGTGGGTAGCAGCTAGAAGCTCAAAAAGGCAAGGAAACAGATTCTCTCCTACAACCTCCAGAAAGGAACATAGCCCAGCCAAAACCTTGATTTTTGCCCACTGAGACGTCTGACCTACAGAACTACAAAATAAGAAATTTGTGTGGTTTTAAGCCAGTGGATCTGTGGTATTACAGCAGCAATAGAAAACTAACATACAAATTCAAAAAATATTTTGAGACAAATCAGGAAGATTTAAACAGGGATTGGGTATTACATGGGATTAGATGAAATATTGAGGAAATATTAATTTTTGTTAGGGTGTGATAATGGTACTGGGGCTGCTTTGTAGATTTTTTTTGTTGTTGTTAGAGATACATATTGAAGTATTTACAAATGAAATGATACAATACTGTCTGGAACATGCTTTAAAATAGTAAGTCTGACCACCAAAAAAAAAAAAAAAAAGGTAGTGGAATAGATAACATAAATTGACAAAATGTTAATTGTTGAAGCTGGGGGCTCATTATGTAATTCCATTATTGCATATGCTTGAGTTTTTCTATTAAAAAAAACTAAACAAAACCCATTATCACTGAGTCAATTTCAACTCATGGCGACCCAGTAAGTTAAAAAAAAAAAAAAGTGAATTAGGAGAGTATCTGAATACTCTAGATCAGTGCTGTCAAAAAGAACATTATGTGATGATGGAAAGATTCTCTGTTGACACTGTCCCATGTGGTAGCCACTAGCCATGTGAGGCAACTGAACACTTGAAATACGACCAGTTCAATTGACTGACTGAATTTTAATTTTAGTTAATTCACTACATATAAGTAGCCACATGTGGCTAGTGGATACCATATTACACAGCACAGTTCTACATGTTGGAAGAAAATCAGGTTTCCTGTAAGAATTCAAAGTTAACAAGCAAGTTCATGAATCAAGTCTGTCTTATTTTTGCCTCCCCAGCCTCCCTTTCCCCTTCTTGATAATAGCAATACCCAGATCCCACCTCCCACCTCCACTCCAAGCCCTTCTTCACCACAGAGGTGGGACATAATACAACTTATTCCTGGCCACAGTGATTGGTCCAAGAAGGAAAATTACCAGAGTCAGAAAAATCTCAGTCCTTGCTTAGAACTTTCTGTATTAGGAGTGAAGAAGTAGCTTTTTCAATGAGGAGTTGTAAGGATGGAACCCTAGAACTGCTGACCACCATTAGGCCTTGTCACACTGTTTCTGAGAGAGTAAAACCAAAATTAGGATGAAAGATGGAGAAAGGGACTTCCAGGCAACACGGTGCTATAATCAGAAGCACCACGCCGTCCCTCTACAGCAAAGATCAGAAAAACTACATCAGAGTAACACGTCAATCCTGAAACCCTAAGCATCAAATGAAGACATAAAGAACTCAGCCAACCACCGAATGGAGTAAGAAACTAACCAAGAACAGACAGCGAGGAGAGATACCTGCAGAGGTCCCCTATCAGCTAACACAGCACAGATCCACCATCTTGGACTCCTATCAGAGATCAGGGAACGGGGGTATGAGAAAGCAGCTTCATGGAGCTTCCAGCAGGAGACAGAACAATCGTAACCAGCGATATAGGTATTCCCACACCCCCACCCTTCTTCACCCCCACTTAGCCTCCTTTGCTTCCTGCAGCCACAGTCTCTTGGCCAGGAAACACCAGCTTCACCAAGTGTCACCTGGATTCCACCCACCCGCACTGGCCAGCTCCCTGAGTGCCTTTTGTTGGCTGCTGGTGTTGCTTTTTTCTGCTTCTTAAGATTTCTTCCTTACCTCTCACCACTTTCCCCTCCATTTTTTCAAATACCTGGCTCTGTGCGCCATCTTCACTTCTTCCTAAAAGGCTGCGAAACACCACTCGACTGTGAAACTCCTTCCCGGCCCGTACCGCCAGGCTGGTGGGACCCCTGGGGCGTTTTTGTTTGTTTGCTCTGAATTGTTCACTTTTGATTTGTTTGTTTGTTTTCTTTTTCTTTTCTCAGCGTGGGAGCCCATTCTAGATGGGCAGTACTGCACGGCTTGGAACCTACTCCTTTATTCTGCGCAGATACCCAGGGACATCCCTGGGGGCATTTCTTTTTTTCGTTTGTTTTTCTTCTGGATATTTTTTTTTCTTTGTTTTGTTTTCTTCTCTCTCTCTTATTCCCTTTTTGTCTTTCTTCATTTCCACTTTCTTGATTTATTCACTTTTTTCTTTTACCCTTTTTTTTCATTTTTGTTTTTCCTCATTTCTCAGTCTCTCAACTCTCCACTCCAATAGTAAGTTCCCTTAGCACTCTTTTTTGTTTGTTTGTATGTTTTTGGCTCCTGTTCCTCTCTCCTTTCTCTCATCTTTCTCATACCCATCCTAGCTTCACACATCACAATCTACCTCCTCCTTCCTGCCTACCTGCACCGTGCACTGAATATCACACTCCTAAGCAGCACAGGCAAGGCCTACTGGGACCTTCCCTGGACCGATTCCCAGTCTACACTGTCAGCCATGGTACATGCCACATACAACTCATCCCAGAAACTCCCCTTCAACTGGACCTGTCCTGCTGTAACATACCTGAGTGACTGACCCTGCCCATTGGAGAAGGAGGTGAAAAGTACCGTGCCCACAGACGAGCAAACAACAAAGAACGCACGGCCCACCTGCTCAGACATAACCAAATAAAAAATCAGGACGAAACAAACAAAGCTACAATCAATAAACAAAGAAAATAACCACTGAATGCCCTGAAGACAGCAGACAATATCAAAACATTTACAAAAACAGGACAAGATGGTTCCAGTAGGTGTTCAAAATAAAACACCAGATGATCTTCCAGTAGAGAAAAAGGCACCAGACCTAACTGATAGGGAATCCAAATCTCTAATATTCAGAATTATCCAAGAGTTTACGCAAAAAAGCAGACAAAAATGAGGAAGAAATAGACAAATTCATGGAAAATACAGACAAAAAATGGAAGAATTCAAGAAAATAATACAGGAACAAAATGCTAAAATAAATTCACAACTAGAAATCATTCAAAAACAACAATTAGAAATCCAAAAGATAAACAACAAGGTTTCAGAAATGGACAGTGTCAAAGAAGGGCCGAGGAGCAGGTTTGTAACAATGGAAGACAGGACCAGCGAAATTGAAGACAATCACTTGACTACAACTCTGAGGAAAAATCAGAAAAAAGAATGAAGAAACTCTGAGAATTATGTGTGATACAATCGAAAGCAAAAATCTTCAAGTGATCAGAGTTCTAGAACAGCAGGAAAAAACAGAAAACACAGAGAGGATCACTGCAGAATTGCTGACAGATAACTTCCTCAATACCATGAAAGAAGAAATGCTGACCATTCAAGAAGCTCAACGAACCCCATATAGGATAGACCCCAAAAGAAAATCATCAAGGCATATCAAAATCACACTTGCTAAAACCAAAGACAAACAAAGAATCCTGAGAGCAGCTCG
>NW_004444140.1:849076-850370 GCF_000243295.1 Trichechus manatus latirostris | reverse complement strand
GGGATGACATATATAAAACCTTGAAAGAAAAAAATTGCCAGCCAAGAATAATATATCCTGCAAAACTCTCGTTCAAATATGATGGTGAAATTAGCTCATTTCCATATAAACAAAAATGAAGGGACTATGTAAAAACCAAACCAAACTTACAAGACTTATTAAAGGTAGTCCTCCGATTTGAGAACAAACAATATCAGACCACGGGCTGAATACAGGACACAGAATTGTACTAGCCAGATACCAACCTGGGAAATGAACCCCTAAGGACTATGGAAAACCAAAAGAATTACAACAGGGAACAGAGAGGTTAATCTGTAAATGACAACAGCATAAGAACAATAAAAGAAGGAATAAACGGTGTAGGTATAGAACCTTCTAATGGAGAGGAAGGCAAGGCGATACCAAGTAATCATAGACTGGTTCAAATCTAGGAAGATAAGGGTAAATTTCAAGGGAACCACAAAGAAAGTTAACAAACCTAGTCATCAAAAGAAAGAAGAAAAACTAAAGTCTCAGTAAAAACAAAAGAAAAAAAAATCCACAAACAAAAGGAACTCAGCACAGGAGAGTGACAGGAACAAAGAAAATGTCAGCACCACAAAAAAAATACTACAAAATGCAATCTCACTCCTAGGAATATATCCTAGAAAAATAAAAGCTGTCACACAAATAGACATATAGACATATGCACGCCCATATTCATTGCAGTACTGTTCACAATAGCAAAAAGATGGAAACAACCTAGACGCCCATCCACAGATGAATGGATAAACCAATTATGGTACATACACACAATGGAGTATTATGCAAAGATAAAGAACAATGATGAATCTGTGACGCATCTCATAACATGGATGAAACCAGAGGACATTATGCTGAGTAAAATAAGTCAATCACAAAAGGGCAAATATTGTATAGGACCTCTACTGTAAAAACTCACGTAAAAGTTTACACACAAAAAGAAACAACCTTTGCTGGTTATGAGGGATGGGAGGGGTGAAGGGGAACTAAATAGACAATAGATAAGTGATAACTTTGGTGAAGGGTAAGTCAGTACACAATACTGGGGAAGCCAGCACAACTTGTACAAGGAAAGGTCATGGAAGCTCCATAGGCACTTCCAAACGCCCTGAGGGACTGAATTGCTGAGCAGAGGGCTGTGGGGACCATGGTCTCGGGGAACATCTAGCTCAACTGGCATAACACAGTTTATAAAGACAATGTTCTACATTCTACCTTGGTGAGTAGTGTCTGGGGTCTTAAAAGCCTGTGAGCAGCCATCTAAGATACTCCA